>NC_143486.1:78500797-78803297 GCF_027475165.1 Benincasa hispida
TAATTCTAATTAATTTAATATCAAATATTAATTAATTTTACACAATTCCGACTTCAAATATTTAAATCATATTTAAATATTATTTCTCCTATTTCGTTTAATTCTAATTTGAACATTTCAAATTAACTTATCACGCTACTCTAGAGCTTATCCATTTACGAGTTAGTAGGGGACCTCGCGGATCTACAAATCATAGGCTCCAACATGGCTAAACTCATTAGACCGAATTAACCCCATTCGTTAACTAATGGGTGATTCCACTAAAGGCCATAGCTGAACTCCCCTCACTATAGATATATTATGTCCATTCGATATAACCATGATTAGTAAGTTAACCCTTCACAAGTTGTTCGTAATAACGTCTGGGTCGAATCTCTGTTTTACCTCCGAAATTACCTCTTGTTCCTCAAGTCTCACTGATCCTCTAATGAACAATTGATTTGTGATCCAATCAACAAATCGAATCCCTCTCGGGCCAATGAGAAGGTGATGTCTCTTGTTCAAGATTTAAAATCAACATTTAAAGGAAATAACCACTCTACTAACCTTAATCGGGTAGGAGTGAATTCCGTCTTGCACCCTATGTCTCCAGCTATCTATCCGGTCTTATCCCCAAAATGGGAGGCTTATTGAGCAGAAATGTTGGTTTATTCTCACTGTTTGAGATTATCCTTTAATCTGCAAACAGGATAATCTCAAACAAACAAGAGTTCATAGTTAGTTCAGGATTAAGGTCAAGTTACCTAGGTCATCGCTTTGAAATAGTCAGTCTTAAACAGTAAACAACGTTATAAAGTAAGAATGACTAGTTTCGGGGTCCGATCTTGTACAAAACTCATTTGCACAGGAAGCCTCCACTCCTCATGTCATAACATGTACGAATCAGGATCACTTCGTTTGTAGGACTTAACAACTCTTTGTAACAACTATAGAGTAGGCTGCATCCAATAGTATTACTAGAATAAAGCACCCAACCTTATTCATATACTATAGATCATTTTTTACTATATACTCGAACTTGATCCACTTTTATGTCTCCACATAAAGTTCAAGTACTCGTGTAATAGTCAAGGAACTTTTAGGTTTATTGGATCTCTAAAAAAAACAATATAATCAACAATAACTTATTGAATTTTCAAAATAAGTTCTATTGTTTACAAACCACGAGTTTTATGACATATTCTAAGGCCTGGTAATCAGATGAACAAGCGGAATGAAAATGATAAATTAGATGTTAGAAGTGTGAAGGGTTTGGGCACTATCAGGCATAATGCCCCAATTTTCTTAGAAGATAGAAAAAGGGATTCCCAGCCACATTTTCTAATGAGGAAACGGACACAAGCAGTGAGTCAGACAAAGAAATTCGTGCTCTTGTAGGAAGTCTCTCCCTTGATTGTCCTGAAGATTGTCACTATTAATTATGATTATCCTAATTCTAATCCTCTATTAGTCTCCACTTCCTCAACTCAAGGCAAGCTGTCCTATGATGAGGTCTATCAAATGTGGATCGAAGACTTTAAAGTCCTAACTATTCAAAAGGAAAGAATTGAGAAACTTACTGATGATAATTGTCACCTACTTAGGACCATTTTAGAACTTAAGAAAAAAAAAAAGCTACAAGCCACCAAGGGAGACCTTGACAGTATGTTAAAGTTAGTTCGAATGCTCAACTTTGACACAGATAATCTGAATAAAATTCTCTCCTTTAGGAAAAACATTACTAATAAATAAGGCATTGGTTTCAAAAATGCTGAAAAACAGACCTTCAAAGGATAATCCTTTCTCTTTAAAAGATTTGTTCCAGCCAAGAATACTCTGATGTTTGATCTTATGACTAATTCAACCAAGAGATCTTTGTGTGCTCATAATCAGTCTGTTAAAAAAATGGTGGATCTGTCACCATTGTGGGAAGGAAGGCCATATGTTAGGTTTTATGTCCTAAAACTCGTGGTATGTAAACAATGGAACTTATTCTAAAAGTTAAATAAGGTGTTATTTAATAGATGTTTTGCTTGATAGAAATTTAATAAACCTAAAAGTCCCTTGACTATTGGGTGAATACTTGAACTTTATGTGGAGACATAAAAGTATACCAGGTTTGAGTAAATAGTCAAAATGATCTATAGTATATGAATGAGGTTGGGTACCTTATTATGGTAACAATATTGGATGTGGCCTACTCTGTAGTTGTTACAAAGAGTTGTAAAGTGCTACAAACGAAGTGATGGATCAACACCAGCACGCAACATAAGAGAACATGATCCATAAGCAAACTAATTCATTAAATTTGGCTTAAAAGAAACATGCTAAAACAGAGTATAATGAGTTTCATGAACATACCTTGGCCGAACCATTGAAATCTTCATTTCCAGTTGCTAAATCCTCTGAATCCTTGTGTAGACCACCACAAGATCTTCCTTACTATCCTCTTGATGTTCTAGATTGAGTTGTGGGACTCAAAATAAGCTGGAATCAAAGGGAATATAGAGAAAGCTCACTGAACCAACCCATTGAAGAACACCTTCTTCATCCGAATTTTTCAGCAAAAATTCAATCAGTTCATCCCTTTTTACTTCACTCCAATCTCTTCAATATATTGTAGACTATAGCAAAGAGATGTGCTACATGGGATGCAACTCATACTTGGAGTAAATCAAGGAAGGGGTGGGTTCATTGTAAGCTAGTTGAAGATGAACTTGAAAACCCCATTTTTCAAGTTTGTGTAATTTTTCAATTTCCAAAAATCCAAAATTGATTTTAAAATCATATTCTATTTCTAAAATTAAAAATTAACTTTACGAATTAATTTTAATTTTCTAATAAAATTAATAAATAATTATTTAAATAATTTAAATAATTCTAATTAATTTAATATCCAATATTAAATTAATTTTTATACAAATTCATCTTCATATATTTAAATCATATTTAAATATATTTTCTCCAATTCCGTTTGATTCTAATTTGAATGTTTCAAATTAACTTATCACACTACTCTAGAGCTAATTCATTTTCGAGCTAGTAGAGGGACCTCATGGACCTACAGATCATGGGCTCCAACAATACGAGATTAATCGGCTAAACTCATTAGACCGATCTAACCCCCATTCGTTAAATAATGGGTCACGCCACTAAAACCCATAGTTGAACTCCCCTCACCGTAGATATAATATGTCCACTCGATATAACCATGATCAGTAAGTTAACCCTTCACAGGTTGTTCGTAATAACGACTGGGTCAAATATCTATTTTACCCCCAAAATTACCTCTTGTTCCTTAAATCCCCATTGATCCCCTAATAAATAATTGTTTTTTGATCCAATCAATAAAACCGAATCTCTCTCATGCCAAATGAGAGGACGAAATCCCTTGTTCAAGCCCCAAAATCAGCATTTAAGGGAACAACCTCTCTACTATCCCTAAAGCGGGTAGGAGTGAATTCCCTCTTGCATATTATGTCCCCAGCTATCTATCCGGTCTTACCCTTGAAATCAGTCTTATTGAGCCGACGCTGTTGAGCCAACCCTCACCTATGTAAATCTAAGTGTAATCTCAAATAACCAGGAGTTCATAGTTAGCGCAGGATTAAGGTCAAGTTACCTAGGTCATCGCTTTGAAATAGTCAGTCTTAAACAGTAAACAACGTTATAAAGTAATAGTGACTCATTTCGTGGTCCGATCTTGTACAAACTTTTTTGCACAAGGACACCTCCACTTCTCATGTCTAACACGAACGAATTAGGATCACTTTACAACTCCTTGTAACAATTACAGAGTAGGCCACATCTAATAGTGTTACCAGAATAAGGTACCCAACCTTATCCATATACTATAAATCATTTTGACTATTTACTCAAACCTAATCCACTTTTATGTCTCCACATAAAGTTCAAGTACTCATCCAATAGTCAAAGGACTTTTAAGTTTATTGGATTTCTATTCAAGTAATAGATCTATTCAATAATACCTTTATTGAATTATCAGAATAAGTTACAGTGTTTACATACCACGAGTTTTAGGATATAAAACCTGTAGGATTGTATCAACAGTAGTAGAAGCATAAAGATCATCTAAGTACTCAAATTCACTAATTTTAGCAAAATATAAAGCATGCTTTTGCAGAAAGAAGTGAGTTTGAAGACATACCTCTTGTAGAACTTCTTCAAAGCTCCTTCACCAGCTGCTATCTTCTCCAAATCTTATTGTAGACCACCTCAAGATCTTTCCCACTATTCTCTTGGTGTTCTAGATTGAGTTGTGGGACTCAAAACAAGCATGAATCAAGGGTAGAAGGAGAAATGCTCACTGCAAAAAATCAGCTGAAGAACTCTTTCTTTAAACCAATTTTTCTCTCAAAATCTCTATAGATTGCATGCCCGATTTTCACTCCAATTTCTTTATTATATTGCAGATCAACATGTAAAGAGAAGAGTTGCATGAGTTACAGCTCATGCTTGGAGAAGACAAGGCAAAGATAATGCCATTTGAGTAAGTTACTTGGTGATGGATAATGGAAAAACTTTTTTTTCCCCTTCCATTTTGTGTGTTTTTGGTTTTTACTTTTCCAATTTTATCTAAAAATCAAAATTTAATTTTATAAAATCTATTTTGATTTTAAAAAATGAAAAAATTAATTAATTTCATAATTTAATTATTAAATACAACTTAATTAATTTAATATCAAATATTAAATTGATTTTAACACATATCCATATTTATATATTTAAATCATATCTAAATATATAAATTCTCCTATTCCGTTTAATTCTAAAATTAAACATTTAATTATATCTCATATAATTACTAATTTCCTTAATTCTAATTTGAATGATTCAAATTAACTTATCACGCTATTCAAGAGCTAATCCGTTACGAGCTAGTTGGGGGACCTCGCGGATTTACAGATCATGGGCTCTAACGATCCGAGATTAATTGGTTAAACTCATCAGACCAAATTAATCCCCATTTGTTAACTAATGAGTTACTCCACTCAAGCCCATAGTTGCACTTCCCTCACCGTAGATATATTATGTCCACATGATTTAATCATAATCAACAAGTCGACCCTTTACAGGTTGTTCGTAATAATGGTTGGGTCAAATATCTCTTTTACCCCCAAGATTACGCCTTATTCCTCAAGTCCCTACTGATCCTCTAATGAACAACTGGTTTGTGATCCAATCACTAAACCAAACTCCCTCAACCCAGTGAAAGGGTGTGACCCCTTGTTCAAGACCTGGATTCAGTACTTGAGAGAACAACCTTTCTCCTATCCCTAAATCGGGTAGGCATGAACTCCGTCTTTCACCCTATGTCCCCAGCTATCTATCCGGTCTTACCCCTGAAATGGGAGTCTTATTGAGCCGGCGCTGTTAAGCCAACTCTCAACTATACAAATCTAAGGGCAATCCCAAATAAACAGGAGTTCATAGTTAGCTCAGGATTAAGATCGAGTTACCTAGGTCATCTAGGTGAAATAGTCAGTCTTAAACAGTAAACAATGTTATAAAGTAAGAGTGACTTATTTCTTGGTCTTGATCTTATGCAAACTCATTGCATAGGATGCCCCCACTCCCCATGTCATAACATGTACGAATTAGGATCACATCGTATGTAGCATTTTACAACTCTTTATAACAACTACAGAGTAGGCCGCATCCAATGGTGTTACCAGAATAAGGTACCCAATCTCATTCATGTACCATAGATCATTTTGCCTATTTACTCGAACCCGATCCACTCTTATGTCTCCATATAAAGTTCAAGTACTCATACAATTGTCACGTGTCTTAGTTTATTAGATTTAGATTTTCATACAATTTATGAGATCAATAACAAGTATATTGATAATAGAAAATGTTTATTATTTTACAAACTGCGAGTTTTTAGGACATAAAACCCAACAAAACCCAACACGAAATGATCCTAATTCGTTCATGTTGGGACATGAGGAGTGGGGGCGTCCTTGTGCAAAAGAGTTTGTGTAACACCCTGCACATTTTTATATAATAATATAATTTTAGTAATGTTATTATTTGGAAATTCAATAATTGTTTAGTCTTTGGATCTGAAGTATAAATGCGGGAATTTAAATTTTGACGGAAAATTATTCAATTTTGAATTTCAATGTGAAAGTTATGGCAGGAATTAATTTCCTTTCGAAACGGAAAGAAATTAATTATAATTATACCTTCCTTTTTAGTTATTATATTTATTATTAATATTGTTATTATTTTTTAAAAACCCACCAACCCTTCTCTTTCTTCTTCCTCACACACCACCCCCCCAATTTTCTTTCTTCTTTCCTCCCAGCCGCACGCCGCCTCGCCTCACTATCCAAACCCACGAACGTCGCGTCTCCCCTCACTGCCTCATCAGACCGCCGCTGCGCCTCCTTTGTTGCTCAGATCCGAAGTCACTACCGCTTGCCCAGTTGATTTCTCCTCCATTCGCGGCCGCGTCACCCAGCTGAGGACGTCGTTTTCGTTCGTCTGACGCCTCTCTGTCGGAAACCCATCGTTTCAAGCCCTCAGCCTAGCTTATCGTTCGTCTGATCCGTCCAGCTACTGCTCCTTCGTGCCTCGCCGGCCCAGACCTATTCAGCTGCCGCCTCTTCATGCTTTGCCAGACCCAGATTCGTCGTCGGCCATATCCCTTGTCGTCGTCGGATCTGTTCTAGGTAAGGTTGAGGTAGTTCGGTTCGATCTCTTAGCCATTAACGTTGAGTTTCGTCATTTTGATTCACAGTTGTTGGGTTTTATTTGAAGGTGATTTTTAGCGAAGCTTGACTTAGAGGGAGCGTCGTCAAGGAAGGTGGAAGTGATCTTCATCCTTTGGGTAAGTTTTTGGATATTTTGGACTTGGGTCTGAAGTTTCGCTGTTATGGTTGAACTGAAATTATTTGAGTTATTTTCAAAATTGGGACCGCTACTTCGAGTTGCCGCCATAGTTTGTCGTCTGATTTTTGTTATTCATAGAGTTTCATTTGAGGTAAGTAATCTTACCACTGGAACTGCTCACGAGCCAGGCTTTAGTGTATGCTAGCATGATGAATGTATGTTATGGTAAATATTAGCAAGTTGATTGATAGTATGACCTGAATCAAAGTATGTTCTGGCACGAGTTCTGATTTTTTTAAATATACACCTAGGCACTTGATTGTTAGTATGAGGTGGTATGTATTTCCATATGTTGGTATCTGATCTGCTGATGTTGAGGCATACTTGTATGATGTGGATCTATAATGTTAAGGTATACATGAATGTTGTAGAATATGTTGTTAAGGATTATGTGTATGTGGTAGAGCCATGGTATTGAGGATTACATATATGCCATAGATTCGTACGGTGTTGATTTTTGAATGCTGAGGCTGTGTGAATGTTCTCACTGATTAGTTAGATGCTCACCAGTTTGTGTTTCCTTTGGGATTCACCAGTTTGTGTTTCCTTTGGGATTCACCAGTTTTGTGTTTCCTTCGGGATTCACCAATTTTGTGTTTCCTTCGGGATTCACCAATTTTGTGTTTCCTTCGGGATTCATCGGTTTTGTGTTTCCTTCGGGATTCACCAGTTTTGTATTTCCTTCGGGATTCATCAGTTTGTGTTTCCTTTGGGATTCACCAGTTTGTATTTCCTTCGGGATTTACCAGTTTGTGTTTCCTTCGGGATTCACCAATTTTGTGTTTCCTTCGGGATTCACCAGTTTTGTGTTTCCTTCGGGTTTTTGTGTTTCCTTCGGGATTCACCAGTTTTGTGTTTCCTTCGGGATTTACCAGTTTATGTTTCCTTCGGGATTCACCAGTTTGTATCTCCTTCGGGATTCACCAGTTTGTGTTTCCTATGAGATTCACTAGAGGTAGTGGGCATATTAACTACAGTAGGATAGGACTCAGTCCCTTACCTGTTTCATGTGTGTATATGTGCCATAGGTGGGTATCTAGAGAACATAGATGCCTAGCCTGACCCCAGTGGTGAGGTTACTTACTGAGTATTTCATACTCATTCTTTCTTATGTTGATGTTTCAGGTAAGGGTAGAGATGCACCGGCGATGGCGCAGCGGAATTCATGATCGTGCCACTGGGACTAGTTTTTACGCTTTCGCATCATGAAATTTAGAGTCTTTATTTTTCCCTTAATGTTTAGTTTTACTGTTTGAAACTTATTATTAATGATTGTTTTTTTATAATTACTTTTAATAGTCTTTACGAATTATGGGTACCCTATTATTATTTTAATAATTACATTTAATAAATGGTTTTTGAACTTCTCTTGTCTATTTAGCATTTATTTCAATATAACTGAGCGCCGTTTCAAATCCTATGCATGCATTTATTTTAGTAACGGCCTAACCTAAGTCCTAAGAGGCCAGGTCGTTACAGTTTGTACAAGATCGGACCACGAAATTAGTCACTCTTACTTTATAACGCTGTTTACGGTTTAAGACTGATTATTTCAAAGCGATGACCTAGGTAACTTGACCTTAATCCTGATTTAACTATGAACTCCTGTTTATTTGGAATTATCCTTAGATTTGCATAGGTGAGGGTTGGATCAACAGCGCTGGCTCAATAACCTCCCATTTCAGGGGTAAGACCGGATAGATAGCTGGGAACATAGGGCGCAAGACGGAATTCACTTCTACCTGTTTTTAGGGATAGTAGAGAGGTTATTCCCTTAAGTGTTGATTCTGGGTCTTGAACAAGGGGCCCTACCCTCTCATTGACCCGAGAGAGACTCAGTTTTGTTGATTGGATCACAAAACAATTGTTCATTAGGGGATCAGTGGGGGTTTAAGGAAAAAAAGGTAATTTCGGGGGCAAAACAGAGATTCGGCCCAACCATTATTATGAACAACCTATGAAGGGTTGACTTACTAATCATGGTTATATCGAGTGGACATAATATATCTACAGTGAAGGGAGTTCAACTATGGGCTTTAGTGGTGTAACCCATTAGTCAACGAATGGGGGTTAGATCGGTCTAATGAGTTTAGTCGATTAATCTCGGATCATTGAAGCCCATGATCTGTAGATCCACGAGGTCCCTCTACTAGCTTGTAAATGGATTAGCTCTAGAGTAGCATGATAAGTTAATTTGAAAACGTTCAAATTAGAATCAAACGATATTGGAGAATATATATTTAAATTTGATTTAAATATATGAAGATGGATTTGTGTAAACTTAAGTTAATATTGGATATTAAATTAATTAGAATTATTTAAATTGTTTAAATAATTATTTAGTAATTTTATTAGAAAATTAATAAATTTTGATTTTAGAAATCAAATATGATTTTAAAATCAATTTTAGATTTTGGAAATAGAAAATACACAAAATGGAAAAATGTTTTTTCCAACTTCATCTTCAACTAGCTCATAAAGAACCCACCATCATCATGCTTCAATAACTCCAAGCATGAGTTGCATCTCATGCAGCAAATCTCTTGCATGCTAGTCTGCAATAGATTGAAGAGATTGGAGTGATTTTGGAGCGATTGAAACCAATAGAATTTGAGCTGAAAATTCGGGTAGTAGAAGGTGTTCTTCATGGGTTGCCGCAGTGAGCATTTTTCAAGTTCCCTTTGATTCCAGCTTATTTTGAGTCTCATAACTCAAGAGAATAGTTGGAAAGATCTTGTGGTAGTCTGCACAAAGATTTGAAGGATTTAGCAGCTAGAAATCAAAATTTCAAAGGTTCTTCAAAGGTATGTCTTGAAACCTATTAAAATTCTGTTTGAGCATGCTTTCGTTTCTGCCAAAATTAATCAATTAGAGTGCTTATTGATCATCGTCGCTTCTGCTGCGTGCTGGTACCATCCAACACCATATTCAACCTTTTGTTATAAATTATTGAGACGTCAGAGTTACTCACCTTGGTGGAATCGTTCCTGGATCCCTTCTTCAGGGAGGCAACATCAAAAGGCCAAATTGTTGTTTAGTGAAGATTTAAATGGAGTCCAGATCCCTCTAATGCAAAATATCATGTTGTTTTTACTTCTCTTCGAGCCTCGTCTAAAGAAAATTGGTACTTCGATAGTGGGTGCTCAAGACATATGACAAGTGTAAGATCATTTATTAAGATTATTCAACCTTGTGGGTCTGATCATGTTACTTTTGGAGATGAAGCGACTGATAAAGTCCTAGGAAAAGGCTAACTTTCCTACCCAGGACTTTACTCTTTAGAAAATGTATTCCTTGTTGAAGGATTGACTACAAACTTAATAAGCATAAGCCAACTTTGTGATCAGGGTCTTTCTGTAAATTTCTCTAAAGATCATGGTCTTGTTGTATCTCTAGATGACAAGGCTATGACAGGCACACGTTCATAGATAACTGTTATATATGGTCTCCTAATGTTAGTACAGATGTCTGCCGCATCGTACGAAGCAATGATGCTGATGTTTGACATAAACAGTTAAGGCATGTTGGTCTCCGTTCTATCAGAAAGGCTATTGTTGGAGAAGCTGTTTTAAGGATACCTTCCTTGTCTGGAGATGGTGATGTATTTGTGGTGACTGCCAAGCCGGAAGACAAGTTAAACACACTCATAAGAAAGTTTCATCTTGTTCTACCAAGTGAGTAGTAGAGCTTCTTCACATGGATATAATGGAACCCATGCAGGTTGAAAGCCTGAAAGATAAATAGTATACTTTTGTTTGTGTTGATGATTTTTTTGCTTCACCTGGATACGACTTATACATTATAAATCCAACACTTTTGAAGTTTTTCCGACACTTTATCGTCAACTTCAACGAGAACAAGGGTTACAAATTGTAAGAATCCGATATAATCATGGAAAAGAGTTTGAGAATTCTCAGTTTGAGATTTTCTGCAATATTAAAGGTATACAACATGAATTTTCATCCTTCATAACTCCTCAACAAAATAAAGTTTTTGAAAGAAAGAATAGAACTTTTCAAGAAATGGCCAGAATCATGTTGCACGCAAAGAAATTGCCTCTACAATTTTGGGTTGAAGCCTTAAATACAATGTGTCATATACACAATCGCATCTCTATTCGTCCTAGCAACATCGACACGAATTATCAAATTTAGAAAGGGCGTAAACCAAATGTCAAGTATTTCCATGTTTTTGGAAGCATGTGTTATATTCTTGCTGACAGAAACTCGAGAAAAAAATGAGATTCAAAGTGTGATGAAGGCATCTCTTGGGCTATTCTTCTAACAGTCGTGCGTATCGAGTGTTCAATAAATGCACTTGAAGTGTGATGGAATCTATAAATATAATTATTGATGATATGTAGAATTTAGAGGTTTCTCAGGATAGAGATGAAGATCAAAGTGACGTGATGCATGATATCACTGTTGACAGTGACATTGTGTCTCCTAAGATTCTTTGTGATGACCTTAGTGGAAAAAAAATGATCCAATTGCATTTGATAGTGAAGTCGTTCTTATTTCTAGTCGCATCCAAAAAAATGATCCACTAAGCAACATAATTGGGGACCTTGATACTGGTGTCAGTACTCGTAAAAAGAAGAAGGTTGATTACCTTAAAATGATAGGGAATGTGTGCTTTACATCTCCCATTGAGCCCAAGAATGTTATTAAGGCTCTGAAAGATGAATTATGGATTAATGCCATACGAGAAGAGTTAAATCAATTTGAAAGAAATGAAGTATAGGAATTGGTCCCGCGTCCAAAGCATGCCAATGTTATTAGGACTAAATGAATCTTAAAAAATAAATCAGATGAACATAAGTTGTTACACACAATAAAGCTAGGTTGGTTGCTCAAGGATACACTCAGGTAGAAGGTGTGGATTCCAATGAGACTTTTGCTTCAGTAGCTCGCCTTGAGGCCATTCTCCTTCTTGGAGTCTTCTGTTTACTTAAGTTTAAACTATTCTAAAATGGATGTTAAAAGTGCATTTCTAAACAGTACTCTAAATGAGGAAGTCTTTATGTAACAACCCGAAGGTTTTACTAATCCATCTTGTCCGCAACATGTGTACAAGTTTCATAAGGCTCTGTATGGTCTCAAACAAGCTCCAACGGCTTGGTATGAAAGATTAACTGCGTTTTTATTGCAGAAAGGGTACACCCGTGGTGCATCTAACAAAGCTCTGTTCTAAAAAAGGTTAGGAGGAGATTTTTTCATCGTTCAGATATACATTGATGACATTGTATTTGGTAGATCTCCCCAGTCTCTAGTAAATCAATTTATTGATCAAATGAAATCCGAATTTGAAATGAGCATGGTGGGAGAGCTAACTTACTTCCTTGGACTTCAAGTTAAACAACCACTAGATGGAATATTTATTTCTCAAGAAAAGTATGCTAGAAACATGCTTAAGAAGTTTGGATTGGATAAGGCAGGCTCTAAGTGTACTCCAGTTCCAACTCATGCCAAGCTCTCTCAAGACCATGATGCTGCAAATGTGGATGATAGTTTATACAGAAGTATGATTGGAAGTCTTCTTTATTTAACTGCTAATCGTCCTGACATTACCTATGCAGTATGAGTTTGTGCTAGGTATCAAGGGAATTTAAGACAAATCATTTGACTAGTGTTAAATGAATCCTCAAGTATATCAATGGAACTGTGGATTATGGCCTCTTTTATTCCTCACATTCGAATGGAGTTCTTGTAGAACATTGCGATGCTGACTGGGTTGGTAATTAAGAAGACAAAAAGAGTACCTCTGGTGGATTTTTTTTTTTTGGGAAACAATCTTATCTTCTGGTTCAACAAGAAGCAGAACCATGTTTTATTGTCTATTGCCGAAGCTGAGTATATAGCTGTTGGGAGCGGTTGCACTCAACTCCTATGGATGAAACAAATGGTTTAGGAGTATAACATTGCTCAGGATGTCATGATCTTGTTTTGCGACAACTTGGGTGCTATCAACATTTCCAAAAATCTTGTTCAACGTAGCAGGATTAAGCATATTGATGATATTGGACATCATTTCATCAGAGAATTGATTGAGTCAAAGATTATATCTCTTGAACAGGTGAGCACTGATAAACAAATTACAGACATCTTCACTAAAGAATTGGATGGTACTCAGTTCAAATCCTTGAGAGCTGCACTTTGAGTGTGTAAAGTTGGTTCATAGCAATTAATTGTTTCCATAAGCAATGTGACTATTGTGTGGAAAATTCTTCGGTTATCAGGGTTACCAGGTGCTAATTAATACTTTCCATTTGTGATTAATTGAGATTATCATTTTAAATCTGTTGGTTTGTATTCTCATTGGCATTTTGAATTTCAAATGAGTATATTTTTTAGAGTGATGATAACTTATAGAAATACAAGTTATTTTGCCTCTTTTATCTAAAACAATTAGAAAAAAAGCTCTGAAAATTTGACAATTTGCTAAGAAAATTCATAGAAATAAGTGCAACATGTGATCGCACACACTCAACACCTAATTTATCTATTTTAAAGCTGAAATCACCTTGTTTAAGTATAGAATGTCTACTAATGCGATAAAATGAGAATTCTCAATGCTTAAACATGATCGCATAGCCGACTAAGTCGGTGACTCCAGGCGATGAGACATGATGCGATACATGGGTGGTGGAGGTCGAATCAAAGATTGAGTTGGTGGCTGATAAGAAAGCTTCGTTGTAGAGCTAATAAACTTCTGACGCACAACATGCGGCGCATCAGGGTATGAAATTTAATGCACCTTATCAGCATAATCATGAGCAAGAGAAGAAAAACTATCCTCGGAAGTCTATAAATAGCCATGAAATCGCCATGCAAAGGAGACAACTTTTTTAGAAGAATCAAGAGTAAAAATTCTGTAAAAAATCCTTCTCTTACATCCATTTAAAAACCTTAGTGAGAGCTTCAGTTTCCTATGGAAGTAGAAGAGGAATTCCATCTTTCAATACTTGCAGTGAAGCAGTCATTGAGGAACTCTGGGGAAACAAGAAATTGTGTACCACGACTTGACTCTCTATCCCTATTCCTTGTATTAAGTGTATTTGTATTGTTTAAGCATTACAAAGAATCATTTCTTTAATATGAATACATATTCATTTCATCTTTTATCCATCCTCACTTTATTTATTATGAGCAGCTAAATTATTCATGGGTTGAGAAGCATCTAACTAACATGAACTAAGAAATATTTAAACCATACATTTTACTTGTTTTATGTATGCCTGATGAAATACTTGGATAACTTGAAAGATTACTCTAAGTAGATTAAATCTTAGTTTGAAAGAATTAGAGATTTAGAACTCATAAAAGAATAAGAGAGGTTCTTTAGAAATGAGTAACATCTTTTGCGTTACACATTCATCGCATGCATCCTACAGATAGGATAGTGTGGCCATGTACACTGAGAAGTGTAATTCTAATCTTGAATGCATCGCTTGAACGCATGATTTATATATTTACTTAGGATTTATTAGTGAATATTCTTCTCAACTCTGTCATCGTATATCAACATTTCACATCCATCGCGTATACTGTTTCACTCAAAGTATAAACCTTATTGCACGTAACTTAGTATTAAAGTACTATCAAAATCAATCTGATTAGTAATCAATTATGTCGAGATCAAAGCATCAGACTTCATTGCATACTTGTAAAGCAATCTATGAGTTCGACCTTGGACTCATCAAGACTTTAGTTGAACTTGCACTTGGGTTCGACTAGATAAAACAATGTGTTATAACCTCACAATTAATATTCATTTCATCGCATGGTATGAATGCATCACGTGCCCTATTTTTCCGACTATTGTATTATTCTTCTTCTTTAAGTCGTGCAGTTATCTATGGTTTACGCTGAAGCAGTGCTCACACTTTCGGTAATAGAATGGCTAGATTAAAGGAGAAAGCTAATAGAAAATTTCGTGTTAGTCACTCCAACTAAGGTCGACAATCCAGATGCTATAGTTGATGAGTCTTTATCCAAGCATCCTCGAATGGAGTCTTCATCTTCTATTTTTTTCCCCCAAATACGATTAAGGAGTTTGATGATGTTTTTGCTGCTTCTTATGGTTTTCATGAAAGTGGTTCTTGTGCTTTAAAGCCTAACTCAGTTCGTCCGTTACTATGGTTTTGGTTGATGGTTCAATAGTTGAAAATTTTGACCCAAATATTTCTAAGGCAAGTTCTGACTCATCTTCTTTGAATGCTACTGTTCCTCTTATGTCTGCTTTGAGTTTCTTTATGGGGTCTGTTTCGATGCTCGTGGTTGATGTACTTACCTTGATGAACATTTTGAAGGAACTCTAATTATAGAGGACCTTTGAGCGGAAGCGGATCGTCCAAACTCAATTGTGAAAGAACTCATACATTTAGTCATACTAAACAGTATTGGGATTGGTGTCCTAATTTTCCTAGAGTCTCGTAGTTTGTAAACATTGTACACATTGTTATGAATAAAATAAGAGTTGTTTTATTTGCATTTAGTCATATCCAATAAACAAAAATTCATGGTTATTGTATGTAAATTTAAGCATGTATATGAGATATACAAGTGGATCATGTCTTAAGTGATAACCTAAAAAGGTATGTAGTATAAGGATAAATGAGGGATACCTTATCCTAGTGACACTACGGATACAACCCGTTTAGTAGACGTTTACAAGTATTGTGAACTACTATAGATGGTATGATACTAACCATTCATGTGAAGACATGCGAGCGGGGGTGTCCTATACAAAGAGTTTGTATAAGACCGGACCACGAGATGATTCGTCTCTTTATATAACACCGTTGATACTTGAGACTTACATTTCACCTAAGCAACTATAGGTGACATGGCCTTAATCCTGAGTATTTTGTGATCTCCTGCTTTTGAGGGCGATCCTTTGATTAGTATGGGTGAGAGTGGCCAGATTGCCAACTCAACAAGCCTACCTTTTTGGGGATTTTTCTGATTGGGGAGCTGGGAACTCAGTTACACGAGACATAATTCACTCTTTCCTCGAAGTAGAGGTAAGTAGATAGATTACTCTCTTAAGGGCTGATTTCGGGTCTTGAACATAGTGGCCACATCCTTTCTTTGGAAGAGAGGACTTAGTCATAGTAGGACTATAACTTATGTCCATTAGAGGGATCATTGGTACTTAAGGAGTTAGATGTAACTACAAGGGCATAACGGTAAATTGACCCAGCTGTACTTACGTGCGATCTACGAAGGGTTATCGTACTGTTGATTGGTTGATATGGATACAAAATATATCTGTAGTAAGGAGAGTGCAATTGTCGGTCCTTAGTGGAATGCCCGACAGTTAACGGATGGTGGATCCCGTGATTAAAGAGTTTAGTCAGTTATTCACTACCGTTGGAGGTTCAAGCTACAGGTCCATAAGATCCCTTTGGTAGCTCAATGGGTTCAAGTTGAGAATCAGTTCTTGAGGTTGATTTGAAATGTTCAAATTGACAAGAGGAAATTCAATTATATATGATATAATTGGTGTGATGTATGAGATACATCAAATGTAGGATTAATGTAAATATGATTTACATTAAGTACCATAAAATTGAAAAAGAACTATGGTTTATATGTTTCATGAGATGAAATATTAAAACTATAAGTTATAAATATAATATGGTAAGTTGGTTATCATATTTATTTATAATAATATTAATTATTTGATAATTATCTCTTTTTCTCTAATAACCAATTGAGTGGAAGGTTATTGGTGATTTTATAGTAACCGTGAGATAAAAGGAAAAATATTTTCCTAATTTTGGATAGTTACTTGATTAGGAAAGAAACTCACGAAAAAGCTATCAAGTGAAAGAGTTTCATTAAGCGATAGCTAATAGAGAGAATAAAAGATCATGTACATTGACTATATGATAGTTCATTCAGTTGGTCGTAGCTAAACGATTGCGTGGCATCGTCTATACGATAGGCTGCCATTTACTACACGATCGAGCATTCGTCTATATGATAGACTGTATCATCTCCCACTTGCTCGATTGTCTACATGATCATTGTCCTCCTGTCTCTTTCTCTAACCAAGTTCATATAGAGCTCACAATTCCTGGATTCTCATAAGAGAATACTAAGGTAACCATTATGGTGGTGTCCCCACTCAACTTGATTGATTTTGAGGTTCTTGAGGCCGTTTGTTATGTTCATGCTATGTACCAGCGTTGTTTTCGAGGGTTGAGTTGTTGTTCTTGGACGCATTGGAGTGCTCGAGGGAGTTTGAAGAATGAGTCTTCAAAGGTATACTCTATCCCTTGATTATCTTATAAGCATATTGTAATTTCATATTATGAATGACCTGTTAGTTTTTGTTATTGACTGTAATTGTTAGTGTTCAATTTCGAATGGAATTTGGAACGATCCTTCCGCTGCTCATGGAAATCCTCATGTCTGATTTCCTTCAAACAGATTATGCATTAAACATAAATTACAACATGCTTCTTGAAATAAATACTGTTGGGAATGTCCTAGAACTCGCAGTTCGTAAATTTTGTGTTTATTTATCAATAATATTATTAAATATCTTATTCAATAAAGTTGTTGATTTTGCATTCTATTATGAAAATCCAATAAACATATCCATGGCTATAGTATGAATACTTTAACTTTATGTGGGGACATAAATAGGATCAAGTTAATAGTATATAGCCTAAATGGTTTATATGTATATGGATGAAATTAGATATCTCATCCTGGTAACACTATTGGATGCGGCCCATTTTGTATAGATAATACAAATGATGTAATCCACAGATCATTCACATAGACACGTGTGAGTGGGACATCCTATGCAATGAGTTTGCATATAGACTGGACCACAAAATAGTCACTTTTCTTTATAACGACCGTTTACTGTTAAAATTGACTATTTCATACTAAAGTAACCTAGGATAACTCGATTTTAATTCTGAGCTAGCTATGAACTCTAGTTTATTCAGGATTATCCTTTGATCTGCATGGGTGAGAGTAGTCCAACAACACTACTCGATAAGCCTTCCATTTTGGTGATAAGACCAGATGGATAGCTGGAGACATAGCCCTACAAGATGGAATTCACTCCTATCAATTTTAGGGTTAACAAATAGGTTGTTCCCTTAAGTGCTGATTCCAGGTCTTGAACAATCAGGGTCCCGCCTTCTCGTGATAGAGAGGGACATGATTCACAAGTAGTATTATGAATCAAATTGTTCATTAGAGGGTTAGTGGAAACTTAAGGTGCAAGATGTATTTACAGAAGTAAAACGGTAATTTTGATCTAGTTGTAATTACGAACGACCTGTGAAGGATCGACTTACTGATTATGATTTACATGGACATAAATATATCTATAATGAGGAGAGTGCAACTATTGAGCTATAGTGGTGTGTCTTGATAGTTAACTAATAGTAATTAATTCGATTAAAGAGTTTAAAAAATTAATTATAGATCGTTGGAGCTCAATTTATAGGTCTATTAGGTCCCTCTACTAGCTCTTAAATTGGAATAACAAATTGAGTATTGATGTATGAAATTAGGGTTATGAATTTGAAATGTCCAAATTCAATTTTAGGGTTTTTCGATTGATTGTATATGATACAATTAAAAACGTTTAATTTAGTTGAAATTAAACAAAAATGAAAAATCAATTAATATTTAAATTATGATTTAAATATAAAATTGATTTATTGGTGAAATTGATATTTTATTAATTTAATATTAAGATATTAAATTAACATTTTTTTAACTAAAAAGTTGAATTAAAATTAGTTTTATTTAAATTAATTTTATAAAACTAATTTAAATAACAAAATTAAAATATTTTTGAAATCATTTTAAATTAATGGATTTTCCATTTTTTGGGAAAACCCCCTAACCACTTTGATGGATTATCACCAAATTCCAATTCAAACTTGTAATGATCTCCAAGGAGAAGTTGCCCTCCATGCAACCCTATATATTTGCATCAATCTACCTATATATAGAAGCTCTATGCATGAAAATCATTAAGTAATCTGAGTTTTACTTGCTGAAGTGAAAACCTGAAAACTCTACACATCTCTCACTTGTTCATCATCAATTCAACTTGATTTAAGTGTTTCCACCACACATTTCTACTTCAGCATAGTGGAGAAAATCTTGGTGGTGGTCTTTTTGAAGATTCAAGCTCTCTCTTGGTGGATTTTTGCTGAATTTGTGGAAGAGATCTTCAAAGATAATATGTGTTTTAAACCCTCTTATGAATGTCATACGAACAACATGCTTAAAACTCAAATTAAATGTAGTTTAAGTGCTTATTGATTCTGAAGTTTTCCGTTGCATGTTATATTATTCCTTCAAATAAAAAGGTTAGAGAGACAATACCTTTGAAGAACACTTCTTCAAGAATATCCCTCAAACAAACTCGAACGCAACGAGCAACACGAACTTCCTCAAACACCAACGAGTAGCAACTCAATCCTTGAATAGATCCGGACACAACTATTAGATTACCTTGGTATTCTCACATGTTATATTATTCCTTCAAATAAAAAGGTTAGAGAGACAATACCTTTGAAGAACACTTCTTCAAGAATATCCCTCGAACAAACTCGAATGCAACGAGCAACACGAACTTCCTCAAACACCAACGAGTCAATCTTTGAATAGATCCGGACACAACCATTAGATTACCTTGGTATTCTAGATGTGAGAATTCAGGAGTGGTGGGCTCTGGCTTATTTTGGATTGAGGGAAGAGTTGGAGTGAAAAAGGAGAACAATCGAGTAAGCTATAACACTATCGTGTAGAAGATGAGGTCTATCGCATAGACTCCATATTCGGTCGTTTAGACTCTTTAAAGCTATCGTGTAGTAAAACTCTTTTTACTAATTGCCAATTATGTCTAGTAAAAACCTTAGAAAACTATTTTCCTTTTATCTCACTTATTTGCCATAAAACCATATAACCACCCACTAAAAATAGTTATGGAGAAAAAGAAATTTAATTATCATATCATTAATAAATTATAAATAAATACAATAACTAACTTATCATATTATATTTATAACCTATAGTTTTAATATTACATCATATACAATATATAAACCATAATTCTTTTTCTCTTTTATGGCATTTAATATAAATCATATTTATATTAAATTTAATAACTATGAATCTTATTCATAGAATTTATATTTGAATCATATTCAAATACTAGTTCTTCCAATCAAATAATAATGTATCAAATACAATATATCAATTATATCATATATAATTGAATTAATTTAACTATATCATATATAATCAAATTCCCTCTTGTTAATTTGAACATTTCAAACTAACCCAAAACTTGATTCTCAACTTTATTCCACTGAGCTACCAAGGGGACCTTATGGACCTGTAGCTTGAAGCTCCAACGGTACGTGAATAACTGATTAAACTCTTTAATCACATTATCCACCATCCTTTAACTGCCGGGCATGCCACTAAAGACCGACAATTGCACTCTTCACACTACAGATATATTTTCGTGTCCATTGGATATAACCAATCAACAGTACGATGACTCTTCACAAATAGCTCGTAAGTACACCTGGGCCAAATTACCGTTTTGCCCCTATAGTTACATCTAACTTTTTAAGTACCACTGATTCCTCTAATGAACAATAGATCATAGTCCCACTATGACTAATCATCTTTCGGGCTAAGAGAGGGTGTGGCGCCACATTGTTCAAACCCCAGAATCAGCCTTGAAGCAATTTATCTACTTGCCCCTGCATCAGGGAAGGAGTGAATTCCATCTTGTGTAGTTGAGTTCCCAACTCCTCAATCAGACGAATCCCCAAAATGGTAGGCTTGTTGAGTCAGCGATCTGGCCACTCTCACCCATGCAAATCAAAGGACTGCCCTCATAGGCAGAAGTTCACAATTCACTTAGAATTAAGGTCATATTACCTATGGTCATCCTAGTGAAATGAAAGTCTCAATTATGAACGACGTTATATAACGAGACTAAACATTTCGTGGTCCGATCTTATACAAACTTCTTTGTATAGAATATCCCTGCTCGCATGTTTAATACATGAATGATCAAGATCATATCATTTATAATCTTTTACAACATTTGTAACACCTACAAAGCGAGTCATACTCGTAGTGTCACCACGATAAGGTATCCTTCCTTTATCCATATACTACACACCATTTAGGTTATCACTTAAAATACGATCTACTTGTATGTCTCCACATACATATTTAAATTACAACGATAACTATGGATCTTAGTTCATTGGTTTGTGGTTAATGCAACTAAAATATCTCATATTTCATATACTGAAGTGAATAAAACATCATATATTATAAATCATAAAGTATTTGTCTATACAAGTGTTTACAAACTACAGGACCCTAGGAGATTTAGGGCATCAACCCCAACACATTTCTTTGATATCCCCTATCTCGGGTGATTAAATGCATGTCGGAAGGAGTTTTGCCCACTGTGGGTTATATTAATGTTAAGATTGATTTGGGTTCTGCTATTGACATTGGTAGAAACTAGAAACCAAATGTTATAAGAGTCTTCGTTTAAAGGTTCGCTGCCTGAAGGGTTATTGTCTAATCTTTTAGGGGTTTTGAACTAATGGCTGAGGCAGTTGCTAAACATTCTTTTGATTATGAGAATGTTCGTGAAAATTTGTCTTTGTCTGATGAAAAAGGTTTAGATGATGTTCAGGATGCCACTGACATATTGCTTAACCTGAGGGATTCTGTTGATGTTCCTCTAGCAAATAGTTCTCCGAGGTCTCTTATCTCGGTTCCCTCTATCTCGAGAGATAATCAAGGTGTGGCTTCCTCCTCTTCTGTGGAGTCTGATGTGGGTAGCTTTAGATTTGGTTTTAGTTCCTCTGGTAAGACCATCTTTGGTTCTTCTGATGACAACATTCCCCTTGCTCAATTAGGTAAGAAAAAAAAGGGGACTTCTGCATCCATTTCTGCTGAATGTGGCTCATCTACTCGTACTCAATCCAAAGGCTCATTTTTTTGTACGACAAAGAGGTGGTACTGTTTCAAATTCTTCTGTTGAGCTTTCCGAGTCAAGTAATGAAGATGACGTGGCTATTGTTTAGAATTATGCCTCAAACTAGAATTAACCGGTGAAAGATTCATCCAAATGTCCCTACTGTTCCATTTAAAGGGATATCTTTTCACAGTGAGGATAATTTTTAGTGTTGGAAGTATGTGGTGCAACGCCGTATTGCTGATGAGAAAACTCTCTCTGATAAGACTAGATCCTGTTTGGAAATTATGCATCGTCTTCAACATGCTGGTCTTCTTAAGGTTATTTTAGACTTTGGTTCATTTTATCCTCAATTATTGAAAGAGATTATTGTAAATTTGTCTTCTAAGTTTGATGATCCTAGCAGTCATGATTATCAAAAGGTCCACATTCAAGGTCATTGCTTCTCTATTTCTCTTGCCTTTATTAATGCATATCTTGGGCGTGAAGAGTCTTCGGCTTTAGGCACTTTTCATCCTTCCACCGAGGACCTCTTTATAAAACTAACTAGCAGCACCCGTTCTTAGTGGCCTGAGTTTGGTCAGTTATCTACTTCTACGCTCAATGTCAAATATGCTATTCTATTTTGAATTGTTTGGTCAGTTATCTACTTCTACACGCTCAATGTCAAATATGCTATTCTATTTTGAATTGGCATTGCAAACTAGTGTCTTTCTACACACGGCTCCAATCTCTCCCCTTCTCTGACCATGGTTGTTTGTGGTTTGACTGATCGTCGTGTTGAAATTGATGCCTTGGTTCATCTCCTCAGTTTGTTGCTTTCGTGGTCTGATATGGGTTCTCCTTCGACTTATTGATTTTCTGTTGGATTTTATGCCCTAAAACTCGTAGATTGTAAATGTAGATAATTGACTGTCATCAATAAAAAATTATCGATGTTATTTCAATAAGTGTTATTGATTTTGCTGTATTTGTTTTTGTCTTAATAACCTTAAATCCAATAAACTAGAGTCCTAGGCTATCTCATGAGTCTTGAACTGTATGTGGAGATATACATGGATCAATGTTTAATATACAACTTAAATGGTCTATAGTATAAGGATAAGGCTGGGTACTTATCCTAGTGACATTATAGATATGACCTACTTTGTATTTGATTAAAACACACTGATCCAACGCGTTCGTGTAGGTGATATATGAGTAGGGGTATTCTATGCAATGAGTTTTCATAAGATTGAACTGCAAAATAGTAACCACTAGATGTAACACCGCTGACTAGTTAGGTTTCTATTTCAACAGGATGACTTAGGCAACTTAGTCTTAATCCTGAGTGTATTATGAGTGTTCCGTGAGTGGTCTTTCTGGGACTTGAACAAAAGGGTCTTTCTCTCTCACGGACTCGAGAGGGGTTTCTGTTTAATAGTTGGACTATAAACAAATTATTCATTAGAGGAACACTGGTACTTAAGGATACAAAGGTATCCTAGGGGTAAAACGACAATTTAACCCAGATGGTATTACGAACACTTGTGAAGGACTAATTTCTTGTTATTGATCTATATCCATGGACACAGAAATATATCTATAATGAGAAAAGTGCAGTTGTGGGTCTTTACTGGAGTGTACCCACAGTTAATGAATATTGATTAATTTGGTTAATGAGTTTAACCAACTAATCTCATATCGTTAGAGCTTCTGATCTGTAGGCCCATGATGACCCCTTCTTAGCTCGTAAAGAGAATTGAGGTAACTATGTCTTGAATTGAGTTTGAAATGTTTAAATTCACTTAGGAAAATAATATAATGTATACTGATACATTATAATATAAAATTGATATTTTATTTAAACTTTATAATATAAATTTAATTTTTCATATGATTCAAAATTAATTTATGGGAGAATTAAATATTTGAAGGAATTCAAATATTAATCTAATGTGAATTGGATTCATATTAAAACTATAGGTTAAAATTAATGTGTATTAGATGTACATTAAAACTATAGGTTATGAGAGAAATACAATTGAATAAGATTCAAATGTAGGCAAATTTAAATCATTGATATTTAGTTTGGCAATTATTTAACTAGAGAATTAATAGTTATTTAATTTAATTAATTTAACTAAATTTGATTTAATTAGGTTAATTGAATTAAAACGATAGGTTATGTGAGAGATATTTCATTTAAACATGATTTAAATGAAATCATTAATTAAATAAGATTTAGTTAAATATTATTAAATTAATTTTAATTTAAAGTTAACTCCCACATAGGGACTTAACTGAAACGTGGGATCTCTCTTTCCTTTGATAATACACATGCAAATCGTATGCAGGAATAGAATTGATTGTTTGATCTGGAAAAACACAAAAAGGTTATGTGAAATTTTGCTCTCCAAATTTCTCAACCCTTTTTCCCAATTATTATTGGTTCCCACAAACTACACATCAAGAATTCTCAAAGGATAGGGAGGTAACCTTTTTGGTAGTATACATGAAATCCCAATTGAAAGATTGGATATTTATTCGGTTCTACAAAGGTAATATTTCTATCATTTTCTTTATATTTTATAAAGCATGCTTAACCTATGATCTAATTTTACGGTAGGCTTAATTTGTTTTGGTATTTGTATTATTTCTAAATTGCTCAGTGTATGGATATTTCAGAAATCCCAAATTAATAACGAGTTTTGGTTCTGTGATTTCTGCTACGTTTAGGGCTTTAATCCTTACATTTTCTTTTTGACAAAAGGATGAGATAATTATATAGTTTTGTGGTTGGTATATTTTCATGTTTTGATCTAGTTTTGTTGTTGTGACTTTGCTGATGTTTTTTTTTCTGTGCTTTGATTGAACTGTATTGATTCTATTATTGCTCGGACTATAGTGTGTATTCTTGTAATGAAGTGTTTGGTTTCTTCTCATTTCTACCTAGTTTTTTTTTTGTTTGACATAAAAGAAAATCTTATGCCAAAGAGGGAGTTTGTTATTGCTGTGGTTGGCAAAAATCTTTTCTTTTATTATGTTGGATTTTTTGTCTCTAACTTTAGTAAGATCATTTTCTTATCAGGGTGATCTACTGGAAAGATATTTTCCTTCTTTGTTGTTGCTGGTTAGGCATGTTGACTTTTTGAATGGGATATATTTATTTGATTTTTTGGGGCATTTTAGGTTAGCTGTCTATAGCCTTTGATTAGAGCTTTCTTATTCAAAAAGTTTTGGTGAAGAAACGGTGGGATTGCACGTGAATTACCTTCGTGAAATTGAGCAGTCGTTCTCAAAAGCAAGTCCTAAAAAAGCGGTCGTTTGTATAGTTGTTAAAGACATCAAGTGAGTGTTATCCATTTGAAGGTGAAGAGAAGGTGAGATCATTGCTGTGGCAACAATTTTAGAGGGAACCTAATTTTGCAGTCTCATTGAAGAGCGTATTGACATTAGGGGGAGCCTAACTTGCTCCCTATAATTCGTTATGTGTAAGCTAACTTTATGTAATTTTAGTTTAAGTATATGTTGTAGAACTAATTTACATACTAGTGGATTTTTTTTCGCCTAAGCGTAGAGTCTCCCAGACGTAGGTGTGATTACATCAAACTGGGTTAACAAATTTCTGTGTTTTCTATCTCTATCTTATCTCTCCCCGTTGTCATTGTTTTTATCTATGACATCTTTTTTGGCTTATGACATCATTGAGATTCATCCTTTATTTCAGAATTACAAATAAACAAGCGAAACAATCCAATATGAAATAAGATAAAAAAAAATATAGAGACCAAAATAGTATTGTATGTAAAGAAAACTTATAATACTATTTTGGTCTCTATATTGTAGCAAAATAGTTTTTTTATTGCTAAGTTCAGTTTAGTTTTCATTTGGTGAATTTGAAAATGTGAAAACTTAAAGAGCCAAAATTTTTAATTTTTTTTGGTCTTTAGGTTTCAAAATGCCACCTAAATCTTTTTGTTAGATGATATAATATTAAATTTACCAACAATCATCAGCAAGTTTTTTGGTCAATCATCGATTTAAGGCATTTAGTTTCCATTTGGTAATGATTTATGTTTCTTGTTTTTTGAAAAATAGAAACTTATTAGATAATTATTTAAGAATTCTTGTATTTTTTTCTTTACCTTTCCTCTTATTTTATAGTTTAAATATAATTTAATTATGTAAAATATAAAAAAAGCATATGCATTAAAATATTAAAAAATAATTACAAAATTTTACATGATCAAATACAAATAAGTCCAAATCAAAATCAAAATCAACAACAATATAATTATTGTTTATATTGTTCAAATGTTACTCAAATTTGAAATGCAATATTATATATATATTAAAATGAGAAAGTCAAATTGCTTTCACTAGGAATCGAACCCATCACCGTGAAGTAGAAGGAGAACTGGACATTTAAAAAAAAAAAAATGCAAAAGTTTTCTTTGATTTGAGTTGGACACTTTAGTTAGATTTAGATTGGACTAAATTAAAAACTACATGTACAAAACTAAAATATCTAATATATATTTAAAAATCTAATCGAGGCGAGGATACCCTCCTCATCCCTACTCTTTCTCGGGTTCGGGGACCCTAAAGAGGTCCCCGATTTGACCCCATCCCCGATCAAATCGGGGATTCCCTGTCCGACGGGACAGGAATCTGATCCCACAAGGAATTTTGCGAACTTAATAATAGTAAAGTAGACGCGTCTTACTCACAAGGTAAAATAAGTTTTTTTCCCTCTAAAATACCACCATAAAAAGGAAAAAATTAGGTGCAGTTGGAAAGTAGTCATCCTCTATATACTTCAAGCCACAACTAATGATTTTTTTCAAAAGTTATTTTTATTTTTTTTTTAATTAAAAATAACTTTTAGTCTCTAAACTTTCATAAAAACAACAATTTAGCCACTAAATGTTGGTTTGTAATGATTTAGTCTATGAACTTGTAACTTTGTAATAATTTAGTCTCCGAACTTTATTATTAACAATTTATTCCTCGTGTGCATTGAAATTTATAACAATTTAACCCCTAATGTAGAAATTAATGTTAAGAATTAATTAGATTTCTTGCAATAAATAAACCTTAAACTAATTAGAAACTCAATATTTCCATAAAATACAAAGTCTATATCATAAAATAATAAAAACCGATATCTAATTTTGATAAATTTTTTTACGTTAGGGACTAAATTGTTATGAATTTAACAGTACGAGGACTAAATTGTTACATAATAAGATTCAACGAATAAATTATTACAAAACTAAAAGTACAAGGGCTAAATTGTTACAAACCAAAGCTCATGAACTAAATTATCACTTTCACAAAAGTTTGAAGACCAAAAGTGTTTTTTAACCATTTTTTTTACTTTGTATAGTGAAGTCGAAGGGGACATGGTGGTTATGCGGCACCTAATCATTGTTCCTATAAAAGAAGTTGTTATTGCTTTTGTATAGAAATATTTTTTTTAATTTAAAACAAGAAACAAGAATGGTTATAAAAAGAAAGAAAAATATTAGGTTTTTTGAAAAATTAGAATTAGTAGGTACAAACGTTATGACACGGGCTCCTTGAAACCTAAAAACCAATAGAAACTAAAGTCAAAATGCAAAACTACCTTTTATAAACGTGGGATTGCTTTTAAGAGATATAGAAAAATCTTAACTACTTTTTGTATTTGGTAACATATTTGAATTAAATTGGTTAAATTCACTTTAAAAAAACAAGTTAATTTCACACCTTTTTAAAAGCACTATCTCGTTAAGTTTTAGTTCCTTCTAAATTAAGTAAAGTTTTTAACTAGGAACATGAATACTTCTAATTGTATATAGAATCAATATCAGATACAAATACGTCTAGATATGTAGCACATGATTTGAAGTATTTGATTTTAAACTTTTTTAAAATTTTTGGATATGTGTATCTACTTCTAGATACGTAGAGAGGACTTAAAAAGCCCAACCACTTAAAAAGCCCAACCCACAATCTATTTATTTAAATGCATGTTTCATAATGATTTTAAAATCATCAAAATCATTTTTTTTTCATTTTTAAAACACTAAAAAACACATAAAATCATCAAAATCACTTTTTTTTCATTTTTGAAACACTTGAAAACACACTATTATTACTCAAAATTAATTTAGTTATCAATTTTATACTTTTAGATTTTATTTTCATATCAACAAAATTAGTTTTGAAGGATTAAACATGTCACGGTGATTTTGAAAATGACAAAAGTGATTTAAACCACATTAAATCACTCTCGAACATAGAAGTCCACTTGAATTGAGCAATCTAATACAAAATAAATTAAAAATGATAAAAACATTAAAAGTTAAAAGAAAAAACCCGAAACGTAATTAAATATTCATTATTCTCTTCTCTCTCACTGTCTAAATCATGATTCACACTCGTTTCATCCTTAACTTCATTTTTCAATCTTCTTCCTTTATTTTTTTTCTATCGTCTGCTCTAGTCGCTCACCCAACACTCAAAATTATTGGATCTTTTTTCGAGTTTTCATTATCTTCTTGAATATATTTTAGTCTAACTTAAAATAAGTACTACAACAATTAGTTGACATTATCATATATATATATATATCTATACACACACATATATAATAATGTATTTTCAACGTATCCGTATTTTAGTTTTTTAGAAATTAGCGTATCGTATCCATATCCGGTATTCGTATATGTGTCTATGCTTCTTAGGTTTTTAATAAATGCTTAGTTTTCAATTGTATATTACGATTTATTTTTTTATATCTATCTAATTCTTACCCAATCAAATCTATTTTCTAATTTTTGTGAGTTGAATGCATTGATCTTTTTCAAAAAAGTATATTGAATTGATTTTCTTTTTAAATAAAACTATTTCCTTTAATATTTGAAAACTAATTTATAGCAAACAAAAGATATCATTCTAAACAATTATCTAAAATTTTAAATTACAAAGGAAAAAAAAAGGTTATTTATAAGCATATGTTGGTTATTATATCTAAAACATGTTTTTGTATTTGTTTAGCAAACACTATAATCTACTTTTTCAAGTTTAAGCTTAAACTAACACCAATTTACTTTATTTAACAATTGATTTTCTTAGAATTACGATTGTCAACAATTATTTCAAAAGTTACAATAACTCCCAAACTAAGTCTTAGTCCTAAAGTTAACTAAGCCTTAATCCTAAAATATTAAGAGATGCATTGAATCCCTAAGGTTTTAATTTGAGTATTTTAGTCCATGACTTTTAAAAAATAGGTTTAAAAGGTCCATCTCCTGATTTTCTACCTTTAATTAAATATATTTTTTAAAATGATTTGAAATACATATTTAAATTATATAAAAAAATATTTTCTCTCTCACTCTCAATCCTCTGTCTCTTCCCATCCGGCCTCTACAATTCTTCCCCGTTCGCCCTTGAACCTTCAGTAGAGTTCCAGTTTTACCTCCTTCACTCCTCCATCCACCGGCACCAAACTCCCCCGACGAGAAAACGCCATTGAAGAGGAGCTCTGAATTAGGTGAGAAATTTCAGAGTTCAATAATATTTTTTTGGTTCTTTTTTTATTTATTGAAGTGGAGAATTTTGAACCACGGACCTCTTGTTCTTTATTATTGAAAATTATAGTGTACTTATAGAAAATAAATAGAGAGAGATTAGAGAGAAGATTTAGCAATTACTAAATACCTTAGTAACAGACAAATAAATAACTAACTTCTGCCACAAAACAGGAACTGGGAAACCATTACAAATAGGCTGAAATTTGCAGAAATCAAAAGGGGATTTATTGTTGCTTGAGTGTGGGATTTTCAGTTCTAGGGAGCAGAGGAGGAAGAAGAGAGAGGAGTAGAAGTGAGAGAGAGAACATATTTTTAATTTTTAATTGAAATATTTAAAATTTTAAAAATAGGGGAAGTGAACTTTTATACCTAATTTTCAAAAGTACGAGACTAAAATGAGCAAATTAAAATTTCATTGGACGTTTGGTGCATAGAGTTGAGCTAGTAATTATTATTAGATAATTTGTGGAGTTAGATTGTTTGGGTACAGAATTGAGTTGAATTGATCTTTCATATTTGAGATGTAGAGTTGAGTTGAGTTGTAATATATGGTGCTAAACAAAATTGATTTTGTTTTGATTTTGTTTTGGCTTTTTTATTTTTATTTTTATTTTTAAATTTTTTTTCCAACTATACACATATTTTCCTAGAATTTTTAACAATGAAAAATGGTTAATTTTTTCTCATTCTTAAAACATAACAAATTCTTACAAAGTAAACATATACTTAATGCGAATTTTGATTTCAATTTTCTTAACACTTAATTACATAACACATATATATTCTTTCCTTCCTAAACACCAAGCATATTTGATAATACTGAAAATGTGTTATCTTGCTTCATATAATTTGGGATTGTTCTTGAATTATACATGTTTATTTGGTGATTTTATAGGTTTCAAGTATTTAAGAGGTAGAACTGGACATTAATAACGAAATGAAGCTAAAACAGGCCAAAATGAAGCTTAATTACATCAATCAAGAAAGAGAATGTAAAAATTACAAGTTTTGGCCCTGCTTACATGGCTCCACGGCACCCTATGGCGCCATGCTCAACACTGTAAGACAAAATGCCTCATTTTCGTGTAAAGCACACAACATTCTGACTCTACCTTAGAGCTTTGCGGGGCTCCAAAGTCTGATGTGCGCTGATTTTCGTCAGCATCGTGGCACCAATTTGATTTTATAAATACAAATTTCAGTCGCCAAGGTTTATCATCTCGAAGAATTCCACCAGTTCTCTCTACTTTTCTTCTGTTTCTTGAGACTTAGATGTATTCAAACAAATCCTTGATGTCCATCATGAATATTATGGGCTAAGGAAATGTTTTCTAGCTTAGGTGTAGAGTAGCTTTTTCTGTTTTGTACATTTGTGAGGTTTAGATCGTTTTATACAAAAGCAGGGATCAATCCCAAATCTCATTTTGAACATAACCATACAATTAATCATTATGTATCAAAAGAAAATTACAGCATGCTAATGAAAAATTGAGAAGAAAGATAAGGAGACTTACCCTTGAAGATCTAATCTTCTTGTATGATTTATCCTCTCCAAAATGGTCACGAACTCGAAACCCTAATTTAGACACCACCATTCAGAAGCTACTATATTCTCTATAGGGGAAGAAAATCTCTAAGGAGTTTTGTGGGCTCTTAGGTTTTTGGAAGAGAGGGACAATTGAGAGGAGAAGAGAGGGAAGATCTATACTGTTCTGGAGATTTCTTGCATAAAGATTGTTTTGTAAAAATCTCTTGTCATCCAATTTTGTGAAGAAGATGTAAATCCCACAACCATTTTCCCTCACACGTAGTGAGTTGAGAGAAATTAGGGGAGGGAAAACCTCCCATTAATTCAAAAACCAAAATTAAAATAAAAAATAAATTAATTTTAATTTAAATAAAACTATTAAATACATACGTACACACACACACATATATATAACTATAAGTAATACGACATTAAACATATAACTTATGGTTTAATATTGTATCACATACAATATAACTTATAGTTTTATTTCTCTCATCAATGGTATTAAATATAAATCCCCTTTATATTTAATTTAATTATATGAATCTAATTCACATAATTAATATTTGAATCATATTCAAATATTTATTTCTTCTCAAATAAACTTTATATTATAATGTATCAAATACATTATAGTAATTATATCATATATAATTAAATTAAATTAAATATATCATGTATAACTAATTTCCTCAATTAATTTGAACAATTCAGTCCAAAGTTGATTATCTTTTAATCCATATTGAGTTATAGATGGGACCTCATGGACCTGTAGATTGAAGCTCCAATGGTACTTGAATTTTAATTAAATTATTCAATATCTATTAACTGTCGGGTACTCTATTAAAGACCGACAACTGCACTCTTCACACTACAGATATATTTCTATGTCTATTGGATATAACCAATCAACAGTATAATGAACCTTCACAATTTTTTTTTATCTTAAGTACATCTAGGCCAAAATTACCGTTTTGCCCCTATAGTTACATATAACTCTTTAAGTACCATTGATCCCTTTAATGAACAATAAGTCATAGTTCAACTATGACCAAACCCCTCTTAGGTCAGGAGAGGGTGTGATGCTACATTGTTCAAGCCCCAGAATCAGCCCTTAAGAGAGCAATTTATCTACTTATCCTGACATTGGGGAAGAAGTGAATTCCGTCCTGTGTAGTTGTGTTCCCAGCTCCCTCATCAGGCAAATCCCCAAAATGGAAGGCTTGTTAAGTCAGCGATCTAGCCATCTTAGCCATACAAATCAAAGGACCTCCTTCATGGGCAGGAGTTCGCAACTCACTCAGGATTTAGGTCATATCACCTATGGTCATTTTGGTAAAATGTAAGTCTCAATTATGAATGCCATTATATAATGAGACTAGTCATTTCGTGGTCTGGTTTTATACAAACTCCTTGTACTCGTAGTGTCACCTGGATAAGGTATCCAAACTTATTTATCTACTACAGACCATTTAGATTATCACTTAAACATGATCCACTTGTATGTCTCTACATACATGTTTAAGCTATAGAAGATAACCTTGGATGTTAGTTTATTAGTTTGTGGGTTTAACAAATAAAATATCTCATATTTTATTAAATAAATAAAATGTTTGTACAATACAATTATAAACTATAGTATCCTACGAGATTTAGGGTATCAACCCTAACAATAATGTCCACAAAAATGTTTGTACATGTAAAAAGAATGCATAGCAATGAATAACACTTTAACACATCACAAATTGTTACCCAACAATTAAACAAAATTTGGACTATAAAAAGTAGACTCCGAACTTAAAATTAATGAGCATTAAACTAATTATTAAAGGAGTTGGCCAATTAGTTTGGACTCTACAAGTAAGATAACAAACCATAGTTAGATTAGAATGAAGCTAAATACAAATAAATTAAAATGAAACATACTACAACATACCTTCAAAGGTCCATAATGAATTAGATCGAAACACCAAGACTAAATGGAGGCAGAGCAGAGATGTACCGCATCATTGCAACAAATAATTTGTTATAGAAGAAAGGAAAAATATATTTTTTTATTATCGTCTTTCTTTTAGCAATCACTCGTATATGAATGTAAAAAATGAAAGTCAGAAGTGAAAAACAAAAAAAATACAAAAAGATAGTACAATCTTTCTTTTAGTAACCACCATTGTACATATAGATATTTGATTTAACGAAGACAAACTACTATTTTCTATATAACTAACAACTCTACAATATACTTTAACAATGAACATATGATTTGAATATGCATAAAAAATAGGGTTGTCATTAAGGGTCTATTTACATGTTCACAAAAACTAGAGTTGTCATTAAGGGTCTCATTAGAGGTGGTCTTAGTTGGTCACCTGAAGTGAATGTTAGTGTTTGATTGTCAGAGGTGGTCGTCACTAGAGTTGATCATCGAAGGTAGTCTTCGTCGGAGTTGTCGTCAAAGGTGGTGGCTGGAGCTCGAAGTTGGTTGCCAGAGGTGGTTGACGGAGTATGAAGTTGTTCATCTAAGTTGGCCACATGAAAGTGGTAATTAGAGTATGTCGTCGAAGTTGTTTAAGCAAAGATGGTCGTCGGAGTTGCCATTAAGGTAGTTTACCAGAGCTTGGTGTTGGCTATCGAAATTAGTAGCATGAAGGTGATCATCGGAGTTACTTGTGCGAAGGTGGTTGTCAACCTTGATCGCCAGAATTGTCGTCAGAGGTGGTTGTCGAAGGGACCAGATATACCTATCCCTAAAAACTCAAGGACTAAGAAGTTATTTTTCCAAATTAAAATCCAAAGATAAAAGTGTAACATTTTGGTAGTTAGAAATCAAATAAAAGCCATATTCAAAATCTACGAGAAAAAGGTATTCCGCAACGTAAATATATCTTTTCTTGCTTCAAATTTTGGAGTAGTTTCATGATTAAAATGCAAATTTGCGTGAATTTGAACAACTTAACAATAATAAACCATATATTTTAAACACTCACTTAACATAACTTTTTCTTCATACCAAGATGAGCACCCGAATTAAAAGTTCTTGTTTTTGCTTTTCTTTTTGTTTATTTGTTTTGTTTTGGTCTAATTCTTCTATATTTCCATCTTGGCGCTCATCCAGGTACCAAAATGATTACCATTATGAATAAAACTTCATTGCTATTATAATTATTTTTATGAATCTTGGTATTTAAAGTTCTTGCTAAGAAAGTGTGAAAATAAACTTTATTACACAATTTTTCATTTTCAACTTAGATATCTCTAAAATCCCCTTTTTTCACAACAAAATTCGTTTTAAGCACAAGAAATGTAAATCATAAAATTTATTTTCAATTGGCCAAAAACAACTTAACTCAAATAGATAAAAATTAAGAGAAAGGAAGGTTGAGAGTGTTTAATTTTTTTCGAGAGTCAAAACTAGTGAGAAGTCACAATAAAAGTCGGAGAAAAAGAAAAATAAGATACAGTAAGTTTTTATTGAAAATATTAGTTTTTAAAAAATGTTTAAATAAGAAAAAAAAAAATCTAAAGAGAGCGTTAAATGAATGTTATGACATTTAATTGTAAAGAGAGTGGTGGGGGGCACGAATGAGGGTAAAAGAAAATGGTCATCATAAGAGGAGGCAAACCAATAAATAAGATGGGGTCAGACCTAAGAGATGAAAGATACTAAAATTTTAACATGACTTTGGCTCCAACACCAAATTCAAATTGTCACTTTTGTTCATTGGAAACTCTTAAAATAGCAAATTAAATAAATTAAGAAAGCCACTTTATTCTAATTAATGTAACGGGTTGAGATTGAAATAGTGTGGAATCAAAATTATGCAATCCTGTCCGATAATCATTTGATTTTTTTTTTTTTTTTTGTTTTTTGAAAATGAAGTCGATAAAAGAAAGAGTAACTTAATTAGGATGACCATAAATTTTTTCGAGAATCAAAATTACTGATAAGTCACCATAAAAGTTCGAGAAAAAGGAATTTAAGATACAATTAGTTTTTATTGAAAATATTATTTTTAAAAAATTGTTTAAATAAGAAAAAATAGATACAATAATTCTATGTTAACACAAATTGTTGACTGAATCAACCCTTCAAACTGGTTGTTAAATCCACAGATGTGTTCAGAAAAATTATAGACATAAAAATAGATAGGAAAACACATGGCCAAAAAAACTGTGCTGCTTAGATATTTAAAGAACCATTTGAAGATGTTTCGGTTTCAAATAATAACAACTATTTGAAGATGCTTCTAAACTACAGTCGAGTATGAACATTTTTTTAAAAGAACGGATGAGAACAAAAAAATCAAGGACAAAAAAATTAAGAATAAATAGCAGAACAAAACTTCTGTGACAAAGATGACGAAGGAAATCAATGAATACCTTAACCTCATTCTCGTTTCTAAATTTTCTAACAAAAAGATTCCAATTAATTTGTGAGTCAATTTCGGTCCAGAGAGGGAAGATGCCTGGAGAGATCATCAAACATGGCAATGACCTCAGTAACATCGAGCACGAACATTTGACAAAAATATGTATTTAATTTAATTTGACTATTAAAAAGTAATGATTAGAAGTAGGTACTGAAAGTCTAATCGTATTCCGTGAATATTGTTCTTTTTGAAAACTTGCTACTAGTTAGCTGATTATCCTATATTCAGTCGAGCTTCTTTTCACTCTTGCGGGAAGTGGAATTAGACCAAGGGGAATCTCCATAGGAACTAGTCCCTTTGATTTCGCACGTAGGAGATCGAGACACTGCCCTATGGGATTTTTTTTTTTTTTTTTTCCTTGATTGCAGAAGGAAATATTGAATTTCATTCTCCTTCCTGCCCATGAAAGAGTACTCCAATATGTACTCAATTTGGGGGATCAAGTCCAAGTAAGAAAAGGCAAAGTGAAATATGTGAGACAAGACAGGTACAATCAATATAATAGTTAGAGGTAATAGCAGAGTTACTTGTTCTCTACTTGTTCTCTCGGTAACAGAGGCACCACTCTCTTTCTGAGTTATTCCAATTTCTTCATGATTTTGTGCATTTGCAATCCTAGGTAAGATCGATTCAAGATCATGAGATCCTTTTCTACCCGATAGGAAGAATTGTTGCACAAAATATACTTAATGTCATTGTACAAGTAATTTTATCAAAAGTGTTTTGATCACAATAAAATGATTTTATGACAAGTTTGAGATTGATTTTAAATATTCAAAATTACTTTCAAAACTACTTCCAAGCATACTTTTAATCACTCAAATTAATTTAATATATGATCTTACACTTTTAAATATATTTCTAATACAATAAAATTTAATTTAGAATAACTTATAAAACGTATAGAGTTATTTTCAATACGAAAAATCACCCTATACGTGCCCATATTCTTGATCACAATATCAATGTGGTGTGTGGAGATCTTAGCATGCGAAATTTGCAATAACGACTATGAATGCCTGAAATTTGGCAGAACGACAATAAAGAACTTTCAGAAATGGTCAAAGAAAGAACAGAACTATAGTAAGAGTGTATGCTCAACCCAAATTAGTAGAATTCTTCTTGAAGAAGAATCAAACTAAATCATCATACAAAGCAACTAAATCCCTTTGAAACAGAGTTAACAAAAAAAAACATCATCTTCAAAACCGTATACAAATAATAAATATCTAATTCCGAAAACATTTATAAAGAGATATAATGTCTTAACTAGTGGTAAACTATGTCCAAATTTTCATTTAGATGTTCACATCATTTAAAATTTTTAATAGAATATATCAAACATCTTTGAAATCTTTTCACTAGAATAAGTAAACATTATTTTCTTTAATATCTACTCAAACATTTTCTATTCTCACGATATTTTGAAATTGACAAAAGAGAATCTAAACTTGTGGATTAGTGAGATATATTGGGGTTGCTTCTATTGAATCGAGAAATAGGTTTGATTGTCCATCTTTTTAGTATAATAAACAATTGGATGTCCGACTTGGACCTATATGACATGACCAGATAATAGAATATAACACTCCACCTTGTACATGGATCAAGCCTCTTCTCTGTCTTGTTATTCATCAAAGTAAGCGTAGCTCTACCTCCCTTGAGGCCAAAGATTCTCCCATCTTCTCCATTTATCTTCAGAGACATTTAAACTCGAGAAAACAGCGTATTGAAAGAGTACAAATTTCACCTGCCATTATACAGAGAGCCACTAAGGTGCGTTCACAAAATGAAGAAAACCCGCTCAAATGGCTTTTGTCCACCTAAAAGTAAACAAGGAGTAAGAGAACATCTTGCTAACAATGAAACCAATAACACAATGGAGACAACAGCTAAACAATTTGGGGAAAGAAACGTTAAATTAGGTCCTCACTTGATTAAATACTAATTAAAAACATAATATGGAAGTCAACCTGTTTAACGAGTAACAAAACAGGTTCGTAGAACAGCCTCTCAAATTTTGCAGAATATGCGAGTATGGTACATGTGAAGAAGCTCAATGATGACCTTCCGCAGAAGTATGTGTTTTATTTACTTGAAAAAGACTACAAGCCTTTACACGAGCTGTAGACTGAAAACCAATGACTTCCACTAAGCAAGATGTAAAATTACACATCTTTAGCCATAACAGATGGAAGTCTACATTACATAACTCTGACAGTTGTTTATGGAAGGTGCAAATAAGAATGAGACGTGCTATCTTGGGCCTGAGACCTGCTGCGAAGACATGTAAGAAAAAAAGTAGTTTGAGCCACTCATACAACTAGGGAGAGCATTTGCTGGTGAATATGTTACTGACCCATTTTGGTACCCTTCCTCCTCTATTGTTGAAGCTTCGGTGAACCTACGGCCATAAAAGCGCAAGAAATTCAATGACTCATTTCTCGGCTGACTTAAAGGAATCCCACCTTCCAACATGCTGACTACTGTATCCATACTAGGCCTTAGTGCAGGTTCCTCTTGAACACAGCACAAAGCAATGCAAACTAATTTTTTCACTTCTTCATATGTCACACGCCCCTCTAGCCGTGGATCAGCAAGCTCCAAGTACTTTCCTTGCTCATGCATCTCCAATGCAAATAAAGGAAAATAAACCAGTCCTAATCCTGTTGAAGATGATGATTGACAACCTGAACTATCACTGCCATCCAAGCTATGGTCATGGGATCGTGTTGTGCAATTTTTCCTCCCACTTACAACTTCTAATAGCACCATGCCATAGCTATAAACATCAGTTTTTTCTGAAATTGCTGAATTAGTGAGCCATTCAGGTGCAAGATAACCACGAGTGCCCCGCATCGTTGTAAATAGACCTGACTGTTCAGGTGCAAGGAGCTTTGAAAGACCAAAATCAGATATTTTTGCCTGAAAGGAGTCGTGCAATAAAATATTTTCTGGTTTGACATCACAATGGATGATTTTATGTTCACAACCTCTATGTAAATATGAAAGCCCACGCGCAGTCCCAAGTGCTATATCATATCTCTCTTGCCATTCTAGAACTGGTCCATTGCCAAAAAGGGTACGGTCTAATGAACCACGATTCATATACTCGTATACGAGAAGGCGTTCTCTTCCTTGGGCACAAAACCCTTTCAACTTGACCAAATTTGTATGGTGTATGTTCCCAATGATCGCAATCTCAGTGCAGAATTCTTTTTTCCCTTCAATGCCTAAATTTGTTATTTTCTTCACTGCCACAACAGTTTTGTCATGAAGTACACCTTTGAAAACTGAACCAAAACCCCCAGAACCTATCTGGACTTTAAAATTATCCGTTGCAACCTCCAGCTCTTCCATAGAAAACCTTCTAGGCAAACCTGGAAGAAAAAAGGCATCCAATTCTACAGAAGCACGTGAGCTAACACTGCCTAATTTTGTCTGTATTCTTTTTGAGATTAACCGTCTCCTCCACCAAAGGAAATATAGAGTTAATAACAACAATAGGAGGAACCCGGAAATTGGCAAGAGAATAAGAGCGGCCACTGGAAAATTTTGTTTTTCTTCATCATTGAAGCTTGGTGGACTAGAACCAACTTGAACTTTAATATAGCCCAGCAGATTGTTTACAAATGAACTACTTTGTCTGATTGACCCTAACCTGTCCTTGATCATGTAGCAAGAACCTGATGTATTTCCATAGAATATGCCCAAACATGAGCATTTCCTTGAACAGAGAGCTTGGCAGGATGAGATATTCACTCCATATCTAGCCGGCTCAGAGAAATCAATTGCAAAATATCCTATACCATACCCTAAACTCAAATAGGAAAAGACAGGTGATTTCATCTCATCTCCACTGCTAGAGGCGTTGCAAGGAGAAGCCAAAACGATGGAATGATCAATTGGTTTACAGCCCCAGCCACCCAAACTTGGTGGAATTGGGTGAAAACTTGATGAACAAGAACAACTAGGGCTGTCAGTTGCACTGTCCTCATTGCAAAGACCAACTTGACCACAAAAGAACGGAATTCGACAACTGTCAACTGGTCCTATGAATTCTTGTTTCCAACCAGCACTAGAAAAGCTCTTGACAATAAATTGGCCTGTAGACTCCAATTTAGCAATTCTAAAGTCGGAACGGGGTAAGATGACTTGAATTACAACAACAGAACTGTTACGAGCCAACAGATAGAGACCAGTTGAATTTATAATCATATGTTCCACTACAGCATTTGAGTTTATAAAAGCATTTGGATCCATGGACAATTTCCAATAGATTTGTCCATACCATTGCAGCAGAGCATCAGATGACGCAACTGAAAAACTATAATTACTGCTTGACAAGTCTGAATTTGAGATTGAGCTGAGCAGAACAGTACCAACAGGCAAAGATTGCCCAATTACAATGGTGTCAGTCGGATAACGGAAACTCTCCCAAAGGGAGACATTTGATCGATCAAGTAAGACAAGATTACCTATATCGGTTAGCCTCAACGCAAATACCGCTGCCTGTAATTGTGGAGTTGACCATCTGAGATTACCACCCACATCAGTTATGGAGATTCCCTTAACGGTAATATTAACATTACCAGTGCTTGATATGGGAGCATTGCGGTTAGCAGACCAGATGATTGTGTTGGAGGCCACGTGAATAACACAAAAGTAGAAGCTGTTTTCTTGAGCCAGAGGGTTGATAATTGCGGCCTTGTAAGTTTTATTGCGAGAGTACAAGAAGGCACCACCATTGTCAGCAAAGTTGATGTTGGAAGCCAAAAAATTTGGGTATATGAACTCGGTGTAGGATATACTGGAGACAAGAGGCAGAAAAAAGAATATTAAAGGGATGAACAGTGGGGATCCCATCAAGGAAATTAGAGAAGACAGACACAGAAGAGGAGATCATTCAATGGTCTGATTGAAACTAAGTAGCTGTGTTTGTGTTCATTGAAAACTTGTTTCACGGCTAGTTGACTTCTGAAACTCTATCTCTATCTCTCTTAATTGATGGGCAAAGGTAGGCAATCATTTAGTTAGTACTTCCATCGGTTGAAGGTGCAACATTTTAAATATTCATGAAAGGTCACAACTCACGTCAGACAAATACTTAAATAATTTATGTAAATTTGACCAAACATCCCTTCTCCAAGATGTGCAATGCTATTAGGCCGACAAACACAACGCCCCTTTCTTCTAATAAAATATGCAAAATTTGGCATAAAAAATTCTACATGCTTCAATCAGAGTGATATATGATATTACCTAAAATTACAGCGTATATTAACAAACACGCAATCAAATTTCGAGAAAGAACATTTTCCAATTCTGATCAAGTGTAAGTCATACCGACCTTCAATTGGGAAGCAGAATGAAATGTATGCGTCCACCCGGAGCGTGAACGTGCTGTCACCGCCCATAGACGAAAACGACAGTATGGCTCGGCCACGTTCCAGTGAGTTGATCGCATTGGTGCAGAAAGAACAGGTTAACCTCGAAAACATCCATGATTGGAAATGACTTTTGGGGGTGTGGGGAGTATCAAGACATTCTAGATGAGAAGACTTTTAGGGGTGTGGGGGAGTATAAGACATTCTAAATGAGAATTCAACTTTTATTGGTGGTGGAAGTATAATTCAACTTTTATTAGTCAGACGGGCGGGTGGATTCGGGTAATTACACATGAAGGAAAAAGAACTAAATTTTTATTAAATCTTTTTATTAATATTTTGTTGACTATTCATTTTTTTTACCGTTAATGGATCGTTCGGTTTGTGACCGTTCGCGTCCTCCTCTCCACTACTATTTAACACAGATCGGACCTGTAAGAGAGGACATAACAACTCGATTTTCTTCTTCTGTTTTCTTCTAAATTCTTCTTCTATTCCGAGCATTCTTCTCATTGGTTCTAGTCCATTTTCCGACGAGTGCACGTTTGAATTTGGAGACTGCATTAACCTTGAGGAGCAACCGACATAGCGATTAGCACCAAGGTTGTGTTGTAATTGCTTTCAGGATAGTGGTTTCTCGACGATGTAGTTACCTTTCGTGACATCTATTCTAACAATCTGAAAATAATTAATCGGATGTCGATCAAGAATGGTAAGGTTCTCCCCAATTTTTCCAAGCTCGAACTACTGGATGGAGCAAATTATTGCTGCTAGTCTAAGAAATTATTGATCTTCTTCGAGCAGCTGGAGATTGATTACATCCTCACCACAGAAGTGCCTACTGATACCGAGAAGATGACCACTGTCTCTAATCCAGAATCCTCCAAACAACCTCTTGATATTTCTAATCAATCAAAGTATTCTTCCACGATTGATCCTGATAAGAACGAGAAAGACAACAAAATAGTCTGTGGCCATCTGTTGAATCATATGACAGATTCAATGTTCAATTTGTTTGTGGTCCAAAAGTCAGCAAGGGTAATTTGGAGTACGTTGGAGTCCCGATATGGAGGAGATGATGTTGGTCGCAAAAAGTATGTTGTTGGTAAATGGCTACAATTTTTAGATGACGGATGAGAAATCGGTAGTGGAGCAGATACATGAATATGAAAATTTTGTGGCCAACGTTTTGGTCGAGGGCATGAAAATGTGTGAGGTTCTCCAAGAAAATGTGCTACATGAGAAATTTCCCCCATCCTAGAGTGACTATAGAAATCATCTAAAACACAAAAAGAAGGATCTGACACTCTAGGAGCGAATAAGTCACATGTGCACGAAAGAAGCCAACAGACTAAAAGATAAGCTAATTTTTGGAAATCTAAATTTAGTTAATGCTAACTTAGTTGAATCTTCTACTATTAACAAGGATAGGTCCAAAAATCATAAGAAGCAATTTGGAAAGAATAATTCTTCTCAGAAGAATGAATGTCACAAAATTGCTGGTGGGAAGATTGAGAAAAAATGGATTTGCTATTTCTGTGGAAAACTTGGGCACAAATCCTACCAATGCAGTCAAAGGAAAAGAAGGCTAAATCAACACCCACACCACAAGCTAATCTTACTGAACGAGATGACGTAATCACTGCTATTGTGGAAGTAAACTTGGTGGAAAACAAAATTGACTGGATACTTGACATCAGAGCTTTGAGACATTTATGTTCAAATCGAGAGCACTTCTATGACTACGAGGACACTGCTGACGGAGAATGTGTGTTCATGGATAACTGGTGATGGAAAATTAGAAGTCAAATTATTCAACAATTAAAACCCCGTGGACGCAATATGCGATGCATGTTCTTAAGATATGCGTTGATAGTCACGCGTCGATGGTCATGCATTGGAACGATTATGCGTTAACAAATGTATGCAATGACCATGAGTTCTGTCACAAGTTTTCTTGCGCTCACGCCAAGTATAACGCGAACGCAAGTTTCTCGGATGATCCGAGGTTGAACACAAGGACTTATAGCACAATGAATGCGGTGATGTGCATGTGGCGGTTTAAATAAAAGAATGAAAGGGAGGTTGCTAAGTTAACCCTACTCCTACTCCTATCTAACAGACAACGCAATGAGAATATGCATGAGAGGTAGAGACACGACAACTTTTGACATGAAACAAATGAATAGGAAAGATAGATAAAATGCGGAGATGTTTTCATTGCAATATTTAAGAGTGACCGCAAGGGAAACCTTAGTCAACGTAAGCCATGCGATCATGCAACACACATACAATAGTAAACCACCTCTCGGTGCGAATGCTACGGCTTCTAATGCTAGAATGCATGCGATATATGGGATAAGTCTATAGGACCTACACATAAGCCTCTATTCTTATTTATGTGATGAAAAAATGAAACACACACAAATAAGGTGACCACATAATATCATTCCCATTTATAGGATGCATGCGATGCAGGTTGACAAACAGATCTTATCTCTACGGCTTCTAATTGCCGCATGTCATCAATAACTTAGCCACAACAAGAGTGCCTAGAAAAGGGAAGGTTCTTTTAAAATTAACCTATGGAAAAACTTTATCCTTAAGTAATGTATTGTATGTACCTTCCTTACATAGGAATTTGGTGTCTAGGAGTCTGTTGAATCGGACTGGGCTTAAGATTGTCCTAGAAGCTTATTGTTGGGTTGTATGTTCTAAAACTTGCAGTTTGTCAGATTAAACATATTCTATTTGCAATAAAGATGTTATTGAGATTTTGTTCAATAAAATTGTTATTGAATATGTAAATTGTACTAAATCTAATAAACTAAGATCCATGGCTTTATGTGGAGACATAAGAGTGGATCAAGTTCAAGTAGATAGCTAAAACAATCTAAAATATACGGATAAGATTGGGTACCTTATTCTGAGGACACTATCAGATGTGGCTCACTTTGTATTTAGTACAAACTATGTGATTCTGAATCGCTGATGTGGAGACATGCGAGTGAAGATGTCCTATGCAAAGAGTTTGTATAAGATCGAACCAAGAAATAAGTCACTCTTACTTTATAGCGATGTTTACTGTTTAAAACTGACTATTTCAAAGCGATGTTCTAGGTAACTTGACCTTAATCTTGAACTAACTATGAACTCCTGTTTATTTGGGATTATTCTTAGATTTGCATGGGTGAGGGTTGGCTCAACAGCGCCGGCTCAAAAAGCCTCCCATTTCAGGGGTAATATCGAGAGATAATTGGGGACATAGGGTGTAAGATGGAACTCATTCCTACCCCTTTTTTAGGGATAGTAGAGAGATTGTTCCCTTAAGTACTGACTCCGGGTCTTGAACAAGGGGCCACACCTTCTCACTGGCCTGAAAGGGACCCAGTTTAGTGATTGGATCACAAACTAATTGTTCATTAGAGGATCAGTGAGACTTAAAGAGCAAGATGTAATCTCGGGGATAAAACAACTTTTGACTCAACCATTATTACGAACAACCTATGAAACGTTAACTTATTGATTATGGTTATATCGAGTGGATAGAAATGTATCTATAGCGAAGGGAGTACGACTACGGGCTTTAGTGGAGTGACCTGATAGTTAATGAATGTTGATTAATTCGATTTAAAGAGTTTAGCCAATTAATTTTGGATCGTTGGAGCCCATGATCTGTCGGTCCATTAGGTCCCTTACTAGCTCATAAATGGATTAACCCTTAGAATAGCGTGATGAGTAAATTTGAAGTGTTCAAATTTAAATTAAGGGAATCAGTAATTATATACGATAAAATTATACGTTTAAATTATTGAATTAAACAGAATTGAAGAATTGGATAATATTTAAATTTGATTTAAATATTAATTACATGAATATGGATCTATGTTTGTAGAATTGGTGACTTAATAATTTAATATTGGATATTAAATTATTTTAATTAATTAAATAAATTTTATTTAAAATTAATTATTTGAATTAGTTTTATCTAAAAAAATTGAAATTTGAATTTTATGAAAATTCAAATTTATAAATCATTTTTTTAATTTAATTAAAATTGAATTTTAATGAAAATTCAATAAAGAAATTGATTTTAAATCAATTTAAAATTCACAACTGAATTTAGTGGGTCTATCCCACTTTGAACACTTAATTCTCACTATACTTTGACCTATTTAGTGTCATTCTCACATTAAATGAAATTGCCTGGGTTAGTTGGACAAAACTCAGTGGTTTTGGCTGAGGCTAAGGTACATGCAATTGGACTTTTGGCTGAAAATTTGGTTGAGGAAAGGTTCTTCAAACCTTGAACACCAAAAGCAGATTTCCTCTCCAACCTCCCTAAATTCAGTCATTTTGGATCCCACAATCCAATCTAAAGTTCTAGAGAATAGTAGAGAAGGTCAAGTGGTGGTCTACAACCTGTTAGAGAGGAAATTCCAACTGGATTTGAAGATTGAATAGTTCGACAAAGGTATAATTTCAAAACCCTATGTCCTTTATTTGAATTAGCATGTTTCTTTACTAAAATTGACGAAATTAGAGTGTTTAAGATCCTAATTGTTTCTGCATGTTAAACGTCAACACCAACATTGACAAGGTTGTCTTCCTAAAAAATGGAGACTTTGTTGGTAATGGATATCTTGCTGATGGTTTTTTTGTACTGAATATTGTCCCTATTACAAATATGATGAATGCAACTGTTTCTAATTCTGCTTATATAGTTGAGTCTCTTGATATGCGACATAGTAGACTAGGTCATGTGAATATTGCATTAGTTACGAAACTTAAGGATTAAAATTGAGTAATGCATCTGAAACACATGAAACTAGTAAATGTCCTATTTGTGTAGAAACAAAATTTATCAAGAAACCTTTAAACCTGTTACATCTAGAAGTACAAAATATGAGATTTGACACTACGATCAAATCATATGGCTTTGAACAGAACGTTGACGAACCTTGTGTTTACAAGAAGATTGTTAACAAGACTATAATTTTCTAGTTTTATATGTTGATGATATTCTACTCATTGAAAATAAAATAGAATTCCTAACTGACGTCAATAGATAGCTAGCTTCGCAATTCCAAATGAAGGATTTGAGAGATGCACAGTATGTTCTTGGAATCCAAATAGTTCAAAATCGCAAGAACAGGACACTAATATTATCTCAGGCATCTTATATAGATAAGATGTTGTCTAAATATAAAATGCAAAATTTCAAGAGAGACATGTTACCTTTCAGATATGGAATTCATTTTTCTAAGGAACAATGTCCTAAGACACCTCAAGATGTTGAGGTTCTGAAACGAATTCCCCACGCATCAGATGTTGGAAGTTTGATGTATGCCATGTTGTGTACACGCCTTGACATATGTTATGCAGTTGGAATAGTTAGCAGATATCAGTCCAATCCTGGATATGATCATTAGACTGCCTTTAAAAATATTCTCAAGTATCTTGGGAGAACAAGAGACTATATGCTTGTGTATGGTGCTAAGAATCTGATCTTTATTAGATAAACTGGTTCTGATTTTCAAACTGATGTTGATTCTTAGAAATCAACTTCGGGATCAGTATTCACTTTGAATGAAGGAGCTATAGTATGGAGGAGTATAAAGCAAGGTTGTATTGCTGACTCTACCATGGAAGCGAAGTATATAGCTACATGTGAAGCAACCAAGAAGGCAGTGACTTAGAAAGTTCTTGACTGACTTGGAAGTGGTTTCAAATATGCATCTACTGATCACCCTCTATTGTGATAACAGAGGAACATTTGCAAATTCCAAAGAACCAAGAAGCCATAAGCACGAAAACCACATCGAGCTCAAGTACCATCTCATTAGGGAGATCGTACACCAAGGAGGCGTGATCGTCATGCAGATTGCTTTAGAAGACAACTTAGCCGATCCTTTTACAAAGGCCCTCTTGGCTAAAGTGTTTGAGGGTCACCTAGTGGGACTAGGACTACGAGATAGATAAATTTAGGGAAAGTAGGAGAATTAATGGGTATCTGATGCCTTAGTTTATTGTATTTATTCTCCTATACTCAACATTCTATATATTTGTATATTTGTAAACCCACTGGAGTTTAGTCCAAGTGGAAGTTTGTTGAGTTGTATGTCTTAAAACTCGCGATTTGTAAGGTTAAACATATTCTATTCGAAATAAAGATGTTATTGAGATTTTGTTCAATAAAACTGTCATTGAATATGTAAATTATACTAAATCCAATAAACTAAGATCCATGGCTATTACATGAGTACTTGAACTTTATGTGGAGACATAAGAGCAGATCAAGTTCAAGTAGATAGCTAAAACGGACTATAGTATATGGATAAGATTGGGTACCTTATTTTGGGGACACTATCGGATGCGATCCACTTTGTATTTAGTGTAAGCGATGTAATCCTGAATCATTCATGTGGAGACATGCGAGTGGTGGCATCCTATGCAAAGTGTTTGTATAAGACCAGACCAACCTAGGTAACTTGACCTTAATCCTGAGCTAACTATGAAATCCTGTTTATTCGAGATTATCCTTAGATTTACATGAATGAGGGCAAAAGTGTCGGCTCAATAAGGTTCCCATTCAAGGGTAAGATCGGGTAGATAGCTGGAGACATAAGGTGTAAGATGGAAATCACTCCTACCCACTTTTTATGGATAGTGGAGAGGTTATTTCCTTAAGTACAAACTCTGGATCTTGAACAAGGGTCCCCACTCTCTCATTGGCTCGAGAGAGGCTCGGTTTAGTGATTGGATCACAAACCAATTGTTTATTAGAGGATTAGTGGGACTTAAAGAGTAAGATATAATCTCGGGGGTAAAATATCTTTTGACCCAGCCGTTATTACGAACAACTTGTGAAGGGTTGACTTATTGATTATGGTTATATCAAGTGGACAAAAATATATCTTCAGTGAAGGGAATACAACTACGGGCTTTAGTAGAGTGACCTGGTAGTTAACGAATGTTGATTAATTCGGTTAAAAGAGTTTAACAAATTAATCTTGGATCATTGGAGTCTATGTTCTGTAGGTTCATTAGGTCCCTCTACTAGCTCACAAACGGATTAAACCTTATAATAGCGTGATGAGTAAATTTAAAGTGTTCAAATTCGAATTAAGGGATTTAGTAATTATATACATTATAATTACATGTTTAAATTATCAAATTAAACGGAATTGGAGAATTGGATAATATTTAAATTTAAATATTAATTACATGAATAGGGATTCATGTTTGTGGAATTGGTGTTTTAATAATTTATTATTGGATATTAAATTATTTTAGTTAATTGGATTGTTTAATTAATTAAATAAATTTTATTTAAACTTAATTATTTGAATTAATTTTATTTAAAAAATTGAAATTTGAATTTTATGAAAATTCAAATTTATAAATCAATTTTGTTTTAATTTAATTAAAATTGAATTTTAATGAAAATTCAATAAAGAAATTGATTTTAAATCAATTTAAATTTCGAAATTAAATTAGTGGGTTTATCCCACTTTGAACACTTAATTCCCACTATGCTTTGACCTATTTAGTGTCGTTCTCACATCAAATGAAATTGTATGGGTTAGTTGGACAAAACTCAGTGGTTTTGGCTGAGGTTAAGGTACATGCAATTAGAATTTTGGCTGAAATTTTGGTTGAAGAAAGGTTCTTCAAACCATGAACACCAAAAGCAGATTTCCTCTCCAACCTCTCTAAAGTCAGCTCATTTTGGATCCCATAATCCAATGTATGGTCATAGAAAATAATAGAAAGATCAAATGATGGTCTACAACTTGTTAGAGAGGAAATTCTAGCTGGATTTAAAGATTGAAGAGTTCAACAAATGTATAATTTCAAAACCCTATTTCCTTTATTTGAACTTGCATGCTTCTTTACTAAAATTGATGGAATTAGAGTGTTTAAGATCCTAATTACTTATGCATGTTGAACATCAACACCAACACTGACAAGGTTGTCCTCACAAAAAATGGAGACTTTGTTGGTGAAGGATATCTTGCTAATGGTCTTTTTGTACTGAATATTGTCCCTATTACAAATATGATGAATGTAAGTGCTTCTAATTCTACTTATGTAGTTGAGTCTCTTGATATGTGGCATAGTAGACTAGGTCATGTGAATATTGGATCAGTTAAGAAACTTAAGAATTTAAAATTGATCAATGCATCTTAAACACATCTATAAGTACAGAATTACTAGAACGGACTTACTCTGATTTAGCTTATTTCAAAAACACCACAAGTAAAGGTGGGAAAAATAACTACATTTCTTTTGTTGATAATTTTTCTAGATATACTAAAATCTATCTTTTAAAGATGAAAGGTGAAGCTGGTAATATATGTTTGAAATATAAAGAAAAGTAGGGAATTAATTAGATAAGAAGATTAAAAGGTTAAGATCAGATGGAGGTGATGAGTACAATGATAATACACTTAAAGAATTTTGTAAATCAAATGGAGTTATTCATGAATTCACTGCACCTGATTCACCATAATAAAATGGTATAGCAGAACGTAAAATAGAAGTCTTAAGAAGATGGTGAATGCTATGCTGTTAAGTTCTGGATTGTCAGCTAACATGTAGGGGGAAGCTATGCTTTATGCCTGTTGTATTCTTAATATAGTACCTCACAAGAAACTGGATAAGACACCTTACGAACTCTGGAAAGGATATGCACCTAATCTCTCTTACCTAAGGGTGTGGGGATATTTGGCTAACGTACCATATCCTACATTCAAGAAACCTACGGTAGAATCTAAAACTTTTGATTGTGTGTTTATTGGTTATGCATAAGATAATGTTGCATACAGATTTATGTGCTTGAATATAGATCTGTATGTGAATATAGGGATGCAAAATTTTTTTAGCATGTTTTTCCATTGAAAAAGGGAAACACTAAATCTATTAGAAGGACTAATTGTGAGAATGGTTCTATTTTCATGCCTTCCTTGTCTGATAGTTTGCATGAACAAGAAATAATATAGCTTCTAGTAGTATGTCTGACATTGTAGATGTTAACGCCACGGATAGAATGCATGATACAGAACCTAGAAGAAGTAAGAGACAAAGAATTGTGAAAAATTTTGGTCATGATTTTTTATCTACTTTTTTGGTTGAGAGGCCAAATAATATAGATGATCAATTTGCATATATGTATCTAATAGATGAAGATCCTAAAATTTTTTATGAAGCCTTAAATTTTGTAGACTTTAGCTTATGGAAGGAAGCTAAAGAGTGAATTGGATTCTCTAATCATGAATCAAACTTGGAACTTAGTAGACCTTCCAAAAGGAAGTAAACCTATTAAGTGCTAGTGGATTTTCAAAAGGAAAATGAGGCCAGGTGGTTCAATTGAAAGATACAAGGCTAGATTGGTAGTAGTAGGGTATACACAAAAATAAGGTATTGACTACTTTGACATGTATTCCCCTGTAACAAAAATAGCTACTATTAGAACCTTGATTGCACTAGCCATTATCCATGGACTTCTAATACACCAAAAGGATGTAAAAACAACATTCTTCAATGGTGATCTAGAAGAAGAAATCTATATGGTACACCTTGAAGGCTTTTCAGTAGCCGATCAGGAAAACAAAGTATTTAAACTAAAAAAAAAAAAAAATCTCTTTATGGTCTTAAACAAGCTCCCAAACAATGGTATAAAATATTCAATGATACTTTGATAAACAATGGGTTTAAGGTAAACTCCTTACATATGTGTGTTTATTTAAAGTTGTTTGGAGTTGAATGTGTAATTATATGTTTGTATGTTGATGATCTTCTCATCTTTGGGATAGTACGTAAAACCAAATTTTTATTATCTTCCCATTTTGAAATGAGAGATTTAGGGGAAACTGATATAATACTTGGTGTTAAGATAAGAAAAACTGAAAATGGTTTTTCTCTGTGTCAATCACACTACATTGAAAATTTACTAAAGAAGTTTGACTGTTTTAATGATTCTTTTGCAAGAACTCCTTATGATGCTAGTATAAGTCTTAAGAAAAATAAAGCTGATTGTGTATCTCAGTCTGAATATGCAAAGATTATAGGTAATGTTATATTTTTAATGAACTATATTAGACCTGATATTTCATATGCTGTGAGTAGATTGAGTAGATATACACATAATCCTGATAAGGATCATTGAAGTGCTCTTCGTCGTTTGTTAAGATATCTTAAGGCAACGATGAACTATTGTTTGCATTTTAACAAATTTCCTACTATATTAGAAGGTTATTGTGATGCAAACTAGGTATCCGATAATGACGAGGTCAGTTCTACAAGTGGATATGTATTCTTATTCGGAAGAGGATCAATATCATGGAAGTCTGCAAAATAAACTTGCATACCCAGATCCACTGTGAAATTTGAACTTATTGCTCTAGAACTAGCAGGACAGAAGGTTGAATGGCTTATAAGCCTACTAGGGGATGTACCATTATGGGGGCATTAGTACTAATCTCTGTGCATTGTGATTCATAGGCTGCTATAAGAAGAATAGTGTATATAATGACAAAAGAAGACATATACGTCTTAGACATGGAACTGTGAAATAATTGTTTAATAGAGGAATTATTTCCTTGGAATTTGTGAGGTCTGAGAAAAATTTAGTTGATCCTTTGACCAAAGGCCTAGCAAGGAAAATAATTTTAGAATCACAAGTAAACACGAGGCTTAAACCCTTATAGGATTCTATAACCCTTTGTCTGAGTGGTCTGTTGCGATAGACTTGATGGTCCATAGTCCATTATGTGAGTGGTTCTAGGATGGACTTGACGGATAATACTAAAATCTTTGAATGACCATAGCCCTTTATTTGGGTGGTCCTGATGTGAACTTGATAGATAATGATGAAATTTTCATAGCTCAGTATTTGAGTGGTTTGTTTTTGACAGACTTGATGAAGATGGTCCTGACATGAACTAAGTGACTAAGTATTCAAAGCTCAGTTTAAGTGGTTTTTCTCTAACAAACTTGATGAAGCATTAACGTGATAGTGAAGATGTGACCGCCATCTATGAAAGAGTTTAAAGGTCTCTTTTTAGAGCTTTTATGGTGACCCGATGTGTTTGGCCATAATAAGCACACTTTATATTGCAGAATCGAGAGAAGGACTAGGATAAAACGTGTCATGGGAGTCTCAACCAATGTTAAGTGACTAAGTATTCAAAGCTCAGTTTAAGTGGTTTTTCTCTAACAAACTTGATGAAGCATTAACGTGATAGTGAAGATGTGACCGCCATCTATGAAAGAGTTTAAAGGTCTCTTTTTAGAGCTTTTATGGTGACCCGATGTGTTTGGCCATAATAAGCACACTTTATATTGCAGAATCGAGAGAAGGACTAGGATAAAACGTGTCATGGGAGTCTCAACCAATGTTATTGAAAGTTCAAAAGGTAACTTACTCTCTCTAAGAAGGTTGTTTCCCTACTTCACTGTCTATCAATTCAAATCGTTAGATATTGATGTTTAAGTTTGATCTCCTTTATTTGCTCATAATAGTTTTTTTTCAAATAATATTTTATATTGTTTACTTATTAACTTTTTTGTTACGGCCATTTGTAGGGAGGTTATTGGAAATGACTTTTGGACTTAGGCCCATAGGAAAAGTTAAGGGGAGTGGGAAGTTTTGTCCCACATGGATAGATTTAGAATTTACTAGAGGGTATAAATACCAAGTCATTCTAGATGAGATCCAAAGTGTGTTGGTGGTGGAATTATCAATATTTTGTTGTCTATTCATTTTTTTACTGTTAACGGACCATTCATTTATGACCATTCGTGTCCTTCTCTCCACTGCTATTTAACACAGATTAGACCTGAGAAATGAAACACAACAACTCGATTTTCTTCTTCTGTTTTATTCTAAATTCTTTTTTTATTCTAAGCATTCTTCTCATTGGTTCTAGTCCATTTTCCGACAAGTGCATGTCTAAATTTAAAGACTGTGTTAACCTTGAGGAGCAACCGACATAGTGATTAGTACTGAGGTCATGCCGTAATTACTTTTAGGGTAGTGGTTTCTCCACTGTGCAACTACTTTTCATAACATCTGTTCCGACATCAATGTCTTCTAGCAAATCAGATGATGAGTTTGAAGAGAAATCTTGTTGAAATTGCTACCCTTTGATAGACAAAAAATGATAGCAACGAACGGTCATGAACGGTAGTAGTCAGAAAATGGAATTCATCAGCTGCATCATCTTCTTCAAGTACGCTCTATTCTATAACATACTTTGTGAATTGTGAACATTTTTCTATAAGACACAAGGAATTTTCTTGCAACAATGACATCAGGACACGAGCCAAAGCATTTTCAGGAAGCAATGAAAGATTAAGAATGGTGAGTGGTAATGGGTAAAGAGATATAAGCACTTGAAGCTAATAAGAATTGGGAGCCACTGGATATATAAAATTAAGTACAAATATGATGTCAGCATAAAGTGACTTAAGGCATGACTTGTGATTTATGACAATCATCAAGTGAAAGGACTTGACTATAATGAGACATTTGTTCCTGTGGCAAAAATGGTGACAATTTGTACTTTTCTTGCAGTTGTTAAAAATTGTGAGGTACATCAAATGGACGTACATAGTGCTTTTCCATGGTGACTTGGATGAAGAAGTTTATATGAAAGTCCCTTCAGGTTTCAAAAACACAAATCCGAACATGATTTGCAGGTTGAAAAAGTCTTTGTATGGTCTAAAACAGGCTCCTTGATATTGGTTTACAAAATTATCAACTTCCTTGAAGAATCAATCCTATTAAGACTACTCTCTATTTGTGTTGTGTAGAGGGACAGACTCAAATCAACGTGTTAGTTTATGTTGATGACTTGATTATTGCAAAGAATGATACAACTGTATTGACAACTTTTAAAAATTACCTTGGAAAGTGCTTCCATATGAAGGATTTAGAACTGTTGAAATATTTTTTGGGGCTAGAGGTAGCCTGTAATTCAGAAGGATTTTTTATTTGCCAAAGAAAATACACGCTCGGGATAATCTCTAAAACTGGTCTTTTGGGCACAAAGCTTGCGACCTTTCCCATAGAACAAAATCATAATTTGGCTAAAAGAAAAGGCGAATTTCTTTCGAATTCAGTGCCATATAGATGCTTTATAGGGATACTGATTTACTGGTTTGTTGCACGACCTGATCTTGCATATTCAGTTCATATTTTGTCCCAATTTATGCATCAACCACGAGAGGATTATTGGAAAGCAGCTCTCAGAGTCGTTTGTTATTTAAAGAAGAGTCTAGGACAAGGAATTTTGCTTCGTATTGAGAGTGCCTGATGACATAGATTTTATGCGATGATATGCAATACTACTTCTAGATATGCGTTATTAATGAATGTTCTTGTAGTATGTTGTGCGTTGTCACAAGTTTCCTTGCGTTGAAACCAAGTATAATTTCACCGTAAGTTTCTCGGTGTGATCCAAGGTCGAACACAGGGATTGTTTTAGGTTAATTGCGTTATATTTGTGATATATGCGACCAGGGGTTTTTTCAAATTAATAAAAGAGTTTTGTGTACAATTGATTAAACATGCGATAAAGTAAAGTAAAGTGGTAAAGATGCGATAATAAGATAAATTGCAATAAAGTAAATTGCGATAAAATAAATCTAAGTTATGATGATACAAGATACAAGTTTCATGATACAAGATACTGTGGTCAAGGCTGGCTGTGAAGATTATACAAAGATCGTGTAATGCGGTGGCAAGTCTTATGTGCGACATAGAAAGAGAAAAAATAACTAATATAAATCGCGCAAGTTTCTTAATTGCGTTAAAGATATAAGTACTGTTCCGTTTTTCCCTTGACGTACACCTCTCGGTGATTGGCCGCGTTCCCACATTTCTGTGGTGAAACAAAGACGAACGTAATGAACGCAAGGTTGCTTCCATATCTAGAAGTACTACTCGCTTTAGTCAACGCATTCTTCTAACCTTCTTTCGATAGATCAGAATGACATCTTCACTTCTGCTCTCACAGGTGAAGATGTCGTCTAGCATGCCTTAGCTAAACACATTTATCTCTTTAACACAAATTAAGTTACTCGTTTAATCCATATTAATTACCAAGGTATTAAGAAAACTTCATGGAGAAAACGATTAATGGAAGAACGGAGATAGACAGAGAAGTGGAAATGGAAAGGATCAAGACATTCAATAACACTATTTAACGTCTGATACATGATTTGTGAATGAAGAGATTAAGAAGATGAAATACATTTGATGAATAGATTTAGAAACAAATACAAATAAGCGCCAACGTCTTGGCGCCGATCTGGATGGAGATTTGCTTGCCGATGTGGATGGATTGTGCGAAAGGATGAGCTTCCCTCTCAGGCTTGCTCAACCGGTAACAAGGATCTAAGCACAGAGCTTCACGACGGGGATTTGGCAGAATTACACTGAGACTCACCTCTCGGCCTTGTCTCTTCTCTTCTCAGATTTCTTCCGATCAGTACTCAGCTCAGCTTTTCTCTCTATAATCTAGCATCAATTAGCCCTCGTATCAAGTATACCCGCATCTAGTATATCTTCTCTGAATTCTATGGGGGTATTTATAGGTAAAAAGGTTTGACTCTTGGCTCGTCAAATTTGCTCAACGATTAGTTGTACACGTGTCACAATCCTCCGTGTTTGCGTTGCTCAACTGCATCTTTCGATCGGTTGCTCGCATGCGGTGTTGTTTTTATTACCGCATGCGGTTGAAATTCAACTCGGGATCGATTGTCGCATTGCACCGTCATTGGGTTGATCGTCTCTTTATTGTGGTTTGACGGGTGCAATGTGACGGAGATGCGTTATTCAGTTTCTCGTTGAGCCTTGATCGCAAGTGGTGACTTGGTTTTCTGCAAAACATAATAGAAATATCCTCTTCTACCATCTTGATGATGTTAGTGGGTGTAATTGCGATAATTCATAATTATTGTATTTCTGAGCTAATTTTCATACAATCGACGCAAATTCCTTCTCTTCGGCCGCAATATCTAGATAAGGCAGCATAAATAACTTGTTTTTCTACAAGTTATCAATGCCATTTGCTTAGAAGGTCGTGTGACTCAGATTGGGCTAGTTTTCCTCTCACGCGACGTTTTTTAACAAGATGGTTTGTGTTACTTGGTTGTTTTCCTATATCGTGGAAAACCAAGAAACAACAAATGGTGTCGAGATCCTCTGCAGAGATTGAGTATAGATCAATGATCAATAGTGTATGATTTAACATGGCTTAAGCAACTTTTAGGTGACTTGGATGTGCGACATCCAAAGGGTATGAAGTTGTATTGTGATAGTCGGCCTTGTATATTGTTTAAAACCCAATTTTTCACGAATAAACAAAGCATATTGAGGTTAATTGCCATTTTGTTTAAGATGTAATGATTGAGAAGATTGTCTGCTCGTCGTATGTTTCTACTAGAATTCAATTGGCAAATATCATTACAAAAGCATTGGAGAAAGCAAAATTTGAATTTCTTCTTCGCAGGCTGGGCGTTCAAGATAACCTCGCTCCAACTTGAGGAGGGGTATTACGAGTATTATTATTATTAATATTCCTCTAAGATTTTATTGTGAATATATTACATTTCCTAAATCTAATTATGTATTTTAGGTAACAAACAATCTATAATTATGAGGATTTTTTTAGGAATTAATTTTATGTATTAAGATAACTAATTTCTTGTATTTTTTTTTGGTCAAAATCGTGTATATGGGTTTTGAAGGAAGTGAATGAGAAGATACAGAAAGAAAGAGATTTTGGCACCACATCATATAATTAATCAATTTTATGTTTAAATTTAATAAATTTATTAGATGAGTGATCTTTTAAACCTATTCTTAAAAATTAAGGGATTAAAATGATCAATTTAAAATCTTGGAGACTCAATGTACGTATTCTTGAAAACGGAGTGATGAAAAGGGTATTTTTTTTTCCTATATTTTTTATGTTTCTTTCCCATATACTTGCAGACATATATAATAGCGGAAACAAAGTTTGTCTCTCTCTTTTTTTAGAATAAGTAATTTAATTTTACTTTTCATTTACGTTTTTTTTCTTTTTGGTTTTTTTTTTTTTTCAATTTTAGTTTTGTATCTCTTTTTAATTTTCTTTTCAGTATTAGTTTTTCAGTTTTGAACTGATGCATACCATTTCATTGAAATTATACACATCATTTCATTAAAAAAAAATACAAATTATTTTGTTTTTCTTTGGCTCAAATTTTATTTTCAAAATGTTAAAAGGATGGTTTTTCTTACAAGAGATTAAAGTTTTTTTTCTTTTTAAAGAAAATTGGAAATTAAAGGTTTTATATTGAATTATGTCAAAATATAGTTTTGAGAATCCATAAACTTATTTTCTTCGATAAAGAGATAGCATTGTTATCTCGAGATTTGAAATTTGATTTCAATTACATCATGTGTACTTTAATTTTCTTTTCTGAACTCAATATGAGATGTGGAAAATTCGAACCTCAATTGAGTTATATTTGCTTTGACATATAAAAAATAAGTTGGTTGGTTAAATTAACACGATACTAGCATGGGAGGGGAGGGTAAAAATGTACTTTTACCAACTCTAAGTCATCAATGTTTTTGGCCCATTGACTTTTATGTACATGCCTTATTTTACTCGTCATATTACTAAAGTCATCGTTATCGAGTCTAGTTATTGAAGTCGCTCATTCTTGATTGAAAAAATAAGGTATCTTTTGGTAACCATTTGATTTTTTATTTTTGTTTTTTTATAATTAATCATATATCATTTACATTTCTTACCATGACTTGCATCAAATGTTAAGTAAAATGGTTGAATTCTTAATCAAATTCCAAAAATAAAAACAACTTTTTGAAAGCTATTTTTTTAGTTCTCAAAATTTGACTTGGTTTTTTAAATCATTGATGAAAAACTAGGAAACACAAATACTTCTAATTGTGCAGAGAATCGGTATCAGATACGGATACGTTCAGATGTGTGGTAGATATGTGTATGATATGTAATTTGAAGTATCTGATTTTTTTTTTTAATTTTTAATTTTCAGATATGCGTATCAGCTTCTAGATACGTGAAGGAGATACGTGGGTCAATTTCTTTTTTTTCAAATTTAAGCCCAACCCACAACCCATTTTATTTTAGTGCATGTTTAGGAGTAATTTTAAAATCATCATAAAACACTTTTTTTCATTTTTAAAATCACTCAAAAACACACTTTTAATTACTCAAAATTAATTTAGTTTTTAATTTTACACTTTTAAATACAATTTTCATATCGTCAAAATTAGTTTTAAAGGATTAAACATGTTTCACCGTGATTTTGAAAATAAAAAAAGTGATTTCAATTATTTTAAAATCACTTCCAAACATAAAAGTCCACTTAAATTGAGCAATCTAAGACAAAATAAATAAAATTGAAAAAAAAAACCCGAAACGTAATTAAATCTTCATTCTTCACTTTTCTCTCACTATTCAAATCATGATTCATACCCCCTTCATCCTCAACTTCATTCTTCAATCTTCATCTTCTACTTCTTTCCTACTGTCTACACTAGTCACTCAACAATCACTCGACGTTACTGGATTGTTTTTCAAGTTTTCACTCTCTTCTTGGATCTACTTTAATCTAACTTAAAATAAGTATTATAACAATTAATTAGATAGATATATATATAACGTATCTTCAACGTATCCGTATCTTAGTTTTTTAGAAATTAACGTATCGTCGTATTGTATCGTATCCATATCTGTGTCTGTGCTTCTTAGGTGAAAAGTAGATAAAAAAAAGAAATTTGGAGATGGGAGTAGTGTTGATAAGCTTAATTTTTAAAAACAAAATGGTTACCAAATGGAGCCTAAATGTTTAAATTCACAGCCTAAATGTTTAAATTCACACTCTCCCATACTGTTAAATTAAACTAAAAAAACTAAATATGTCTAAGGATGTTAATCGTCAATGCTTTACTTGAATCAAAATTGAAAAGATTAGACATCGTTTGGTAATCATTTGGGTCTCGTTTGGTAACTATTTCATTTTTAGTTTTTGGTTTTTGAAAATTAAGCTTATAAATACTACTCCCACATCCAAAGTTATTCTTTTTGTTATCTACTCTTTATCAATGGTTTTAAACCAAGCAAAATTTTGAAAACTACAAACAATAACTTTTAAAAACTTGTATTCATTTTTGGAATTTGGCTAAGAATTCAACTATTGTACTTAAGAAATATGCAAATCATTGTAAGAAATGTGGAGAAAACAAGCTTAATTTTCAAAAATCAAAAACAGAAAAATGAAAATGGTTACCAAACGGGCCTTGATTTCGGTTTTTTGTTTATGAAAATTAAATTTATAGACACTACTTCCACCTACAAATTTCTTCCATTGTTATCTAATTTTTACAATGATTTAAAAAATCAATCCAAATTTTGAAAACTAAAAGAAGTAACTTTTAAAACTTGTTTTTATTTTTTGTATTTAGCTAAGAATTCAACTATTCTATTTTAAAAAAAATATATGCAAATCACTGTAAGGAATGAAGAGAAATAGACTCAAGTCTCAAAAACCAAAACAAAAAAAACGAAACGATTAGCAAACGAAGCTTTGAGAATATAATTAGTTTTTTTAGTACAACAACTACGAGGTGGGAATTGAAAATTCGACCTCTTAGAACAAAGAGCATGTCAATGTATATCACTAAACTAAGCCCACTTTCGCCAATATAATTCAATTTAATATAATTAAACCTTAATTTGAATTTTATAAACTAAACAAAAACATCATTGAGATATATCTAAAATATGAATATACTCAAGTAACCTAATAACCAAAGTGAATAATAGTATAACTCACTCGAGCATAAAAAAAGTGTTAGCAATCAAGAGATTTGTGGTTTGAATATCCGTCCTATCTTATCAATAAAGAAAAAAAGAAGAAAAAAAACTCAAGTGGGGGTAAATATATAATAAGCTATTGTAAACCATTTGCAGTCTAACAGTTTACCCAAATATTTAGTTTAGAAAAAATCAAATAGTTGTCATTTTAAATAGCAACGTGGAAGAAACAATTTTTAATGTTGGCACTACTTGAATATATTATTCTTTTATTACTTTATTATTGTTATTATTATTATTATTATTATTATTTCGAGATACTTAAATCAAACATAAAAACTAGAGATAACATAAATAAGCAGGTGCGATTTTTGTCGATCATACAGATAAGACAACATATTTGCATTACCATGACCACGAGACATGGACCTCAACTCAATATTCTAGCATTAAACAATTCAAAAAAAAAATAAAAAATAAAAAATAAGGCCAACCAAACTTAAAATTCAATCTGAGGATTAAAGTGGGTATGATTTAACTTTTTATGTATTTAATTTTGAAATAAAACATTTTAGAAAAAAAATTGAACTGTTTGGCAACTATCAAAATAGTTTTTTTAAACACTTTTAATTTTTAAAATGTATTTTAAATAGTTTTTATCAAAATAGTTTAAATAAAATGATTTTTTTAAAAATACTTTTTCTCTAATCAATCCAACACACTCAAAATATTATCAAAATAATCTAATTTTTTTAGAAAAATAAAATATGATTAACTTTTTCAAAACAAAAACCTTTTTTTAGGTACCAAGTCTTCTTGTTGGAGAAGAAATTTCGTCCAATAACAAAATGCCACGTGACTTCCATCCGGACATTTGATCACAATGAGGGGCTTTTCAACTTCAATGGTAATAAGATCTAGACCATGATCGATAAATTTGGCTGGAGGTTCGATTGGCTTTGAATCATAAATTGGATCGGGGAAGGGCAATATGGTGGACCTACTCAGAATTCTCTCTTATATTCTAAGCCATATACAAAGAGGATTGACAATCTAATGCCAAATGGATACCAGCCACTCAAGTTCCTGCAGTTTGATGGGAAGGGCAACCCAAAGCAACATGTTGCTCATTTCATCGAAACATGTGATAATGCTGGTACGCGAGGAGCTTTGTTGGTCAAACAGTTCATTCAAACTCTAAAGGGAAATGCCTTTGACTGGTACACCAACATTAAACCTGAAACTATTGATAGTTGAGAGCAACTTGAAAGAGAATCCCACAACGCTTTTACAGCACTAGGCGTGTCGTCAGAATGATAGAGCTCACTACCACCATACAACGAAAAGGAGAGCCAGTCATTGACTACATCAATCATTAGAGAGCATTAAGCCTTAATTGCAAAAATAGATTAACTGAATTGTCAACAGTGGAAATATGCACTTAAGGAATACATTTAGGACTTCTATATATCCTACAAGAGATAAAACCATGTGCCTTTGAAGAATTGGCAATCTAAGCTTTTGTTATGGAGTTAAACATTTCTAATAGAGGAAGCAACGATTTACTGATGCCAGAAGTAAAGAAAGAAAAGAAAGAAGTGAAGAGCATTTAGAAGGTATCAAAGGGTGCTACTAAAGAAACTATGGTCGTCAATACGACCTCTTTAAATTTTATCTCCAAGGAGAAAAAGATTAAGAAACGTCAAGATGGGGGAAAGAAAAAATGTCTGACGTTGAAAGAGAGACAAGAAAAAGTCTACCCATTTCCAAATTCTGATATGCCTAATATGTTAGAGCAACTACTGGAGAAAGAACTCAATGAACTTCCTGAATGTAAACGGCCTGCAAAAATGGGGAGAGTAAATGATCCCAATTACTGCAAGTATCATCGAGTTGTCAGTCATCCAGTAGAAAAGTGTTTTATACTGAAGGAGTTAATTTTGAAGTTAGCTTAAGAAAAATAGATTGAGTTGGATCTCGACGATGTGGTGCAAAAAAATTACGTCGCAGAAACGATTTATCATGATGTTTGACTATTTGCAATAGGGAATTTAATCCAGTTTGGATCTTTTAAGCCTATTTTTATATATTCTTCACCATAGGTCTCACAAAAGTCCAACTGATAGAAAATTGACTCCCAAGAAAAAGAAGAGTTAGTGAAAGAAGCAAATGAAGGATGATGAATGCTAGTAACTCGTCAGAAGAGCTGTAAACAAATTTTCGTTCAGAAAAAATCTCATTCATATCGAGACTATAAAAGGAAGAGTAAGTTGCAAAGAAGAAATGCACAGAAGAATACGAGAAGACTTCGACCAATCATCGAAGAAAGCGATGAGCTTCCTCGACCTCGACAATCAATAACCTTGAAAGACTTATTTCCAAAGAGTTTTCCAAATGGAACTATTTTGTGTCACGTCGTCGGTATAATCGAAGATGGCGACACTCCTTCAAATTCTGCAGAAGCAACGACCAAGCTGAAGAAACTACCTTCTTTCAACATAAATGATTTGTTGTCACTCCCGTGGGAGATCAAGAATACACTTATCAAAATACTAAAAGATGATGAAATTTCAACTACTTTTGCAACCAATACAAACACGTGTGCTTCATGTTGTACATCGATATCATTCACTGATGAAGATCTACTACTTGGGTCAAAGCTTCATAATAGAACTTTACTCGTATCAGGGTATGTACGAGAGAAAAAACACAATCGAATCCTACTCATCGACAATGGCTCAGCTGTCAACATACTGCCAAAATAAACCATGAATCAATTGACCATTTCGATGGTGGAGTTGTAAGGTAGTAAATTGGTGATTCAAGGCTTTAATCAAGGAGCGTAGTGTGCGATAGGCATAATTCGTCTAGAAATCACCATAGGGGATTTATAAGCGAGCACCAAATTTCACGTGATCGATGCAAGAAACACCTATCAACAAGGCATGAAAATGGAGTAGTAGCCTCCACGCTCCAACAGTATTTTAAATTCTATCAACAAGGCATCAAGAAATTTGACTCTAACTCAAAGTCATTTTCAGAGGTTGAATCGCACTTTGCTGATGCAAAGTTTTATCTAAAAAGCGATAGTATCAGTGAAATTATATCGGCTAAAGTTCCTGTGGCCAAAGGCACTTATAAGCCCAAGCAGCAAATGATCACAACAACAAAGTTGAATAAAGTAGATGCTTTCGGCAATTGAGGGAGTGATGAACCGACCACTTAAATAAATTATGAGGTGTTAAAGAATGAAAAGACAATAAGTGCCCAAGAAAAGGTCTTAAAAATTCATGTCCTATGCTATGTTCCTCTTTCTCGACACATGAGAGGTGAATCACCATTTGCATAATGTTTAAAAAATATGACGATCGGAGACATCGAAATTTTGAAAGAAAGATTCACCACACCACTTATAAAGATGATAAAGAAGAAGTAAAAAAGGATGAGAAAGAAGAGGTTAAAGAAACTCTTCTAGAAAAATGAACAAAGAATGGCTTCGATCCAAAGGCATATAAGTTGTTGGCAAAGGCGGGTTATGACCTTACAACTCATACCAAGCTTAAAAGCCTAAAAATATTGAAAATTTCGAGCTTTCCCCAACGTAAAAGAAGCTTCAAAAGCAAGCATATTCTATACCTATTTCAAGATCTGGACTTGGATATAAGTCCTCTGAGCCAATTCACATAACTAGAAAAGCAAAAGCAAAAGTTGCATATATGTGTCACATTACTATAAAGAAGAGCCACAATTCTAAAGAAGATGAGAGAAGTGAAAGTCAGAAGACTTTTTGTCTTCAGTCGCATTACTTCTTCTGTGGCATGCTCTTCAGTTTTTCAAAGACTAAGTACACATGCAGATGAAGATAAAAATCAACATTCAACTTCTGGCTCTAATCGACTTTCAGCCTTTTGAAGGCTAAATATAAACTCGAATAAGATAATAATATGTGTTCGACTACAGTCACGCGGGCATCTGCTTTCAAGAGATTAAGTGTGACCACAACAAGAAGTTAGAAATAATCTCCCATATCGATCTCAAGAAAAGTATACGAGGTGCAAAGTGACCAAAAGATTTGCAGTGTTATTCCATCAAGAATGAAAGTAAGTTGCTTGTTTCTATAAATATAGAGGGCTCATTAAAAGTAAAGCAACATGATGTCGTTATCATTTGACCTAAAAAGAATGAAGCAAATGATGAAGAAGATGTGATAATTTGTTGCCATGTCACAATAAAAGAAGCATTAGATTCTGACGTGTTTGAAGAAGACTTAAAAGAAACTCATTTATCACTTGAGGATGGTGGTCAATAAACGGTTGATGAGTTGAAGGAAGTCAATCTGGGCACAATAGAAGAACCTCGTCCAACCTTCATAAGTGCACAACTTGCTAATGACGAAGAAAAGGAATATGTGAGCTTACATACAACATACGTAGATGTTTTTGCTTGGTTGTATTAAGAAATTCATGGGCTTGATCCAAAAGTTGTTGTCCATCGCCTAGCAATTAAATCAGGGTATCGGTCAATCAAGCAAGCTCAACAACGCTTTCGACCGGAATTGATTCCTCAAATTGAAAAAGAGGTTAACAAGCTAATAGGTTAGATTTATACGTGAAGTCAAGTACCCAACATGGATAACCAATATTGTTCTTGTAAGAAAAAAGAATGGTCAACTACGTGTCTACGTAGATTTTCATGACCTAAATAATGCATGCCCAAAAGATGACTTTCCCTTGCCTATCACAAAAATTATGGTAGACGCCACCATATGGCATGAGGCTCTATCTTTCATGGATGGGTCATCAGGATATAACCAGATTCGAATGGCTCTAAAAGATGCGGAAAAAATAGCGTTTCGAATTAAAGAATGCAAGTGCCACATACCAATGTGTTATGCAAAGGATCTTTGATAATATGCTATATAAACATGTTGAATGTTACATCGATGACCTTGTAGTGAAGTCCAAGAAGCGACGTGACCATCCAAACGACCTAAAACTTATCTTTGATCGCCTAAGGAAATACCAATTAAGAATGAACTCTCTTAAATGTGCATTTGGCGTGACTTTAGAAAAGTTTATGAGGTTTTTTGAAGGCATCGTGAAATTGAAATCGATTAATAAAAAATATATGCTATCCAGAAGATGCCAAGTCCGAGAAACCTACATGAGTTAAGAAGTCTTCAAGGTTGCTTAGCCTACATCAGAAAGTTTATATCTAACATTGCAGAACAATGTCAACCATTTCAGAGATTAATGAGGAAGGATACAATCTTTAAATGGAACCAAACATGCCAAAATGCGTTCGATAGCATAAAGAATTATTTGCTCTACCCTCCGGTCTTGAGCGCGACTATAGCTAGAAGACCATTGGTATTATATATTGTTTCTCAAGAAAGATCGCTTGGAGCACCACTTGTACAAGAAAATGAGAAGGGAAAGGAGTGCACACTTTATTATCTAAGTAGAACTTTGATTGAAACTGAGCTGAATTATTCTCCAACCGAAAAAAAAATGTGTCTCGCTTTATTCTTTGCAATAGACAAGTTGAGACATTATATGTGAGCCTTACTGTACACTTGATGGCAAAGGCCGACCATATCAAATATATCTTATCTAGGCTAGTCTCTCAAGACGCCTTACTAAATGGGCAATTATATCTCAATATGATATTGTATATATACCTCAGAAGGTAATGAAAGGTTAAGCATTGATAGATTTCCTAGTTAATCACCAAATCCCATCAAATTGGAAGTGAAGTTTTACCCAATGAAGAAGTATTTTACTGTCAAAAGCATGGAGCCTTGGACTATGTACTTTGATGGCATAGCACGAAGAAGTGGAACCAACGTCAGTGTTGTCTTCATTTCTCCTGAGAAACACATGTTACCCTATAGCTTCACACTTAGTGAGTTTTGTTCAAATAACATTGTTGAATACCAAGTATTCATCATTGGCTTAAAAATGGCTTTTTGAGATCGGGATAACATACATACAAGTATACGGTGATTCAAAGTTAATTATAAATCAGCTCTCACACCAGTATGATGTGAAACATGAGGATTTAAAGCCTTACTTCATTTACACTAGGAGATTGATGGATAAGTTTGAAGGTGTAATGCTAAAACATATACCGAGATTAGAAAATAAGAGAGCAAATGCACTAGCAAATTTAGTCACTACTCTAACGATCTCAGATGCTGTACCTATAAACATCTCTCTTTGTCAAAAGTAGATTATTCTGCCAACAGAAGATCAACATGAAGAAACCTAGACGATATCTGTTTATGTGATCGAAGAGGAGGATTGGCAACAATCCCTTATAGATTATCTGCAACACGGAAATCTTCCCACAGATCTTCGCCATAGAGTTGAGATACGAAGAAGATCTCCTCGATTTATCTACTACAATGATACATTTAATCAACGTACATACGAAGGTTTCTTTCTCTGATGCCTAAAGGAAGAGTAATCAGTAAAAACCTTAGAAGATGCATATTCAAGCATCTGTGGTGCTCATCAGTCTGGACCAAAGCTCCAACATCAATTAAAAAGAATGGGCTACTACTGGCCCACAATGATCCATGACTCAATGCAGTATGCAAAGTGATGTGAAACCTGTCATTTCCATGCAAATTTTATACATCAACCACCGAAGCCTCTTCAACCAATAGTAGTTCCATGCCCTTTTGAAGCTTGAGGACTCAACCTAGTTGGACCTATTACACCTAAGTCATCAGTGGGGCACTTTTATATCCTTGTGGGGCCTGATTATTTTTCAATGTGGCCTGAAGTTGTGCCATTAAGAGAAATCAAAAGGAAAAAATTATAAACTTTGTCAGAACACACATTATTTACCAATATGGCATTCCTCATCGTATCGTGACACATAATGGAAAATAATTTGTTAACACTCTGATGGATAAGTTGTGTGAGAAGTTTAACTTCAAGCAATATAAGTCTTCTATGTACAATGCTATAGCAAACAGATTGGTAGACGCGTTCAACAAAATTCTATGTAATCTGCTGAAAAAGATGGTATCCAAGACAAAAAAGGGATTGGCAAAAAAGAATCGATGAAGCATTGTGGGCTTATTAAACCACTCATCGTACTCCTACAGGAGTCACGCCATATTCTCTTGTTTATGGAGTGGAAGTTGTTCTCCCATTAGAGAGAGAGATTCCATCACTAAGGATGGCAATCCAAGAAGTGCTGACCATTGAAGACGATGCCAAGTTACACCTTTAAGAGTTAGAAGCACTTGATGAAAAGAGACTCGAGGCACAATAAGCATCGGAATGTTACCAAGCACGAATGTTCAGAGCTTTTGACAAGCATGTGAAGCTTCAGTCATTTCAGGTTGGTGATTTGGTACTTGCTATAAGAAGACCTATTATCACAATGAGACATACAGGAAATAAGTTCACACCTAAATGGAACGAATCTTACATTGTTAAAGAAGTTTACACTTATAGAGCATATAAAATCATCGATCAAGATGGATTAAGAGTTGGTCCAATCAATGGCAAACTTCTCAAAAGATTTTATACTAGAAGTCATTATGTAAATTTAAAAAATAAAAAATAAAAATTAACAATCGTTGATTAGGAAATAAGTCATTTCTCTTTGTCTTCTCATGAATGTTTCTTCAACGAACAAAGGACATCAACGCAAATGCAACCTTGTTATTCTCTAGGAATCCAAGGGTAGAAGAGTGGTCTCTATCAACTTAAAGGAGGAAGAATAATAGAGAATGGTTGAGAGGAAAAAATTTGAGAAGAAATCTAGATTGGATGCTAGGGTTTTTCACAATGAAATTCCAACCTCTAAATTGGCGATATTTATATGGATAAGATTTTATCCCTTCTTCATATCTTTCCCAATTTACCCTTAAGTCTAATTTATTAAATAATATTTATTTAATTAATTAACATATCAATTAAATAACCATATATATTAAATCCAATTAAATATATATAGTTAATTAATTAATAAATAAACATCACATGTTTATTTACCCTCACCTTTCAAAATTAGTTAATTAATTCTTCATGAATCTAATTCATAAGAATTTAATAGTTGAATCTTATTCAAATATTTCCATCTTAATTATAGATCATCTATAATTAACCATAGCATATTAATCTCATTAATATGTTATTCCATCAATTGACTTGAACAATTCAAATCATTCCTCTTATCTATCCTTTAGTGAGCTAATAAGGGGACCTTATGGACCTACAGATTAGAAGTTTTAATAATATGAGATTAATTAATTACTCTTTAATTAAATTAATCGATTTTCATTAACTATCGGTCACTCCACTAAAGATTGATAGTTGCACTCTTCGCACTGTAGATATATTTTTGTCCACGGATATAAACAATCGACGGTGAGTCGATCATTCACAAATCGTTCATAACTACAACTGGGTCAAATTACCGTTTCACCCCTGTAGTTACCTCTAACTCTTTAAGTACCAATGATTTCTCTAATGAACAAACAATTTATAATCCAATTATAAATTAACACCTCTCAGTCCAGTGAGAGGTTGAAACCTCAATGTTCAAGACCCGTAATTAGCTATTAAGGAACCAATTTATCTACTTTTCCTAAGGACGAGAAGGAGTGAATTTCATCTTGTGTAGTTGTGTTCCCAACTCCCTACTCGGATAGATCCCAAAAATGGTAGGCTTGTTGAGTCGGCTAACAAGGTCGCTCTCATCCATGCAAATCAAAGGATTACTCTCATAAACAGAAGTTCACAACTCAGGATTAAGATCAAGTCACCTATGGTCATCCTAGTGAAATGTAAGTTTCTTTTCTAGTAACAGTGTTATATAGAGTCTATTCATTTCATGGTTTGGTCACATTTGTAACCAATTTACAACAACTGTAACATATACGAAGTGAGCCGTATTCATAGTGTCACAAGGATAGTGTCACCAGGATAAGGTACCGTCTTATTCATTTACTACTGACCATTTAGGTTATCACTTAAACATGATCCACCCGATGTCTAATGCAGTCTAAATGTCAATAAAATGATATGTGATTTGTATTTACAACATATGAGATTTAGGACATCAACCCCAACAAATGGAAGAAATTGGAAGAAAATGAGTTCCAAAATATTATTTTCGTCACTCAAAACAAAAAAAAACTAATGGAGAAAAAAGTTTGATAGCAAGTGAATTTTACGGGTTGATTAAATTCAATTTATAAGTGAATGATTAAGGGTTGGTTGAGATTTAAAATCCAAATCCGAAAAGAAGTTAGATTTTATTTGAAATCCAAACCAAGTTTAGATTTTAGATTGAAGATTTGATAATTTTGGATTTAATTGGATAAAATGTTATGGTTTTAAAAATTTGCCAAAGTTTTTTTTTTTTTTTTAAGCCAAAATTCGCTTCCTTGACCAAATTTGACAAAAATAGTGATTTCATTTTAGACCAAACTGAAATAATAGACTAAAAAATTGACAGTGCAGAAGAAAAAAAACCAATTGGTTGAGTGAATCTAAATGTCCATCAAATTATGAAACTTACTTATAAATGTTTATAAGTTGGGAAAAATTAATGCAAAATCAAATAATGTTCAAAACATGCAATGTTTTCGAAATTCATCCACACATGAATGTGCATAAATTTCAAAAAGGGTATTTGCTGAATAAGAAATTTTGTCCAATTACAAAATGCCACGTGTCATCCATCTAGCTATTTGATCACAATGGGGCCTTATCAACTTCAACAGTGATGAGACCTAGACCACGATCGATAAATGTAGTTGGAGGTTTGATTAGCTTTAAATCATAAATTGGATGAGGTCGAGTAATTAAAATCATAAATTGGATTAGCTTTAAACAATTCCTTTTTTCCCTAGTTATTTTTTTCTTTTCTTAGTTTTGTTGTAGTTCTCAACTTCTAGCTTACTCCCTTGCTCTTGCTCTCATTCTTTACTTACTAGCTCACTTCTTACTTTTACTCTTATTTTTGTTCACTTTCTCACTCTTGTCCTCAACACCGACAAGAAAAATTGTATTTGTTACTACCAAATTGTTGCGTGTTATTAGGAGGAAAAATAAATAACTCTGCTCATTGTCATTGTCATCAGAACAAGGGAGCAATTTTGTCAACATACTGAGGATGATTTTAGAGAAAGAATATGAAGAATAAGATGGGAAATAAAGGAGGAAAATGAAGTATTAAAGAAGATTGAAAATGGTTATAAAACCGTATTTTGAAAAACTATGTCAAATAATGATCTGATCCAATTTTTTAGGCCAATCTCTCAACCAATTCGAGTTTATGCATGCTACTGTTCGTTATGTCCTCCCAAAAACTAGAAAATGTAATCAACACGAAGAAACATTATTTGACGTGAGATTGTCACAATATACTTTATAAAATGCCACATTTATATCTAGTTGTTATTCATCAGCATCACAATTTTTTTTTCCAATGTGGCAAAGTCAATGTCCTCGACATAAATATTATGTTGAAAGTGAAACTAAAACCTACTGCTGACGAACAGCACCACGGCGGCATTTATTTAATTTTGAACTTTGCGACTCTTAATTTTATTTATTAAATAAATTATTATTATTTTAAACCGATTATTGTATATTTGTAAGAACGCAATTTTGCTTTCCATCTCCGTCTTTAGCAATTCGTTTAGAAAGGGTTTCTAACCTTTTATTATTATTATTATTATTATTATTTTAAGTTTTCCACAAGTAATTAACACTTATTTATTAACACGTGATATTTTCTTTCTATTGTGGAAAATAATTTTTTGTTGAAAAAATGTTTGTTTTATTTTTTATCTATCTTTTGAATTTTTATCTTTGTTTTGGTTGCTTGATAGGTAAGACATGTATACAAAGGATTAAACATGTTACACTAAAAAGTGAAAGTGAATAAATAAAGACTAAAAATGTAAAATTCAAGGGTCAAAAAGTGATCTTTCAAAATTTAGAAACCAATAGAAGTTAAACTAAAAACTTAGAAATAAAGCATAAATTTTGGAACATATACACCGAATAAAAATTAGATCCAAAATTTAGGGGCTAAAAATGTAATTTTTCTTTTACTTTTGGTTAGACTAATAAATATTTGATTAAATTATGATTTTAGTATCTGTACTTTGAAGTTTGTTTGATTTTATTAGGTGTACTTATGTCTAATTTTAGTCTATATATATGTACTTTCGATTAATCTTTAAATTTACTCTATATTATTTATCTATTGTTGATCTTTTTTTTTTTTAAAAAAAAAAAGTTATCTACTAACATTTTCACTGTAAATTTTGAAAATACATTCATATATAACATTTCCTTGCATGAAAATTATCGTTATTATTTAGCCAATTTCGATAAGAAATAATTTTGAGAGGCTAGATTTACGATTGCTTGAAAATACATAAACTAAAATTAGATATTTGAAATTACACAATTAAGATTAAAAAAAATTCAGAATTGAACTATATATATACACACGAATTAATGAGTTTATAACGCCTCTTGGCTCTTGGCAAAACCAACAACCAACAATCAAATTAACTACTCAAAATAGTATTTAAACCTAACTATTCTAACCCTACACATTGACAGAGGTTCAAACGTCAGAGCTTCAATTTCCTTTAACCCAAAAATTGTTAAAGAGAGAGATAAATATCAATTTATATCGTTAAATTTTAGGGATTGTATCAATTAAAACATTAAACTAATAATTGCATTGATTCTCAACCAATATTGTGTGAAAATTGTAGTCAAGTAAACTCATAGATGATGCCAATCAATTTGGACATTTAATTATAATTATATTTGAAAATAATTAATGCATTGATTCGGTGTAAACTTCTTCACATGTCAGTTTTACAAAATGAACAATTATATTAGAACAAAAATGCATGGATGACTCTAAAATGAAGTTCTGACTAATAGTCTAAGGACCTATTTGAATTATCTAGAGTTTTTTTTTCAAAAAAATCATTTTTATTTAAATTGTTTTGATAAAAACTTGTTTAAAATAAACTTTGAAAGTATTTAAAAAGTCATTTTGAGTGTTTGCCAAATACTTTAATTTTTTCTAAAATAACTTATTTTCAAAATTAAACACTTGAAAAGTTAAACCAAACACATTCTAAATTAATTCATTTATGAAAGTTTAGGAATACATTTACCCAATTTAAAATTTAAAATTAATATAATTATTAAGTGTTTAAATGGGGTACAATCCATAAATGAGGACTTTTGGGTAATAAATTGATATACACACACATGTATATATATATATATACCGCTCAGGGAAACAGCCGGCATGTGTCAACGTTCCATATACCGCTCACTCGCTCAGGATGCCTGTGTATGGGCCGTCGAAGGACGAGCCCAATATTGATATTTGCTGGGCCGCCATTTGAGCGAATAAGCCCAATTTTGATGCTTGTTGGGCCGGAGCCGTTAAGCAGATACGAAGTCGTTTTTTGTTGCTACGAAATCATTGCTTTTTCGAACTTTCATGAATCGGCGAAAATAGGACGCGCCAAAACAAACCATTTTCTTCATCGGGGCTTCAGAGTACAGAGCGACTGTAGCGGTAACCGCCGGGAATGTCCGTAATCGGATGGTATGGACCTCTGATTAATCTCTCCGAAGCTGCTCTTCACGTTGGCGATTTTGTTCAACTCATCGTCTTCATTCATCGATCCACTCCTGTTGAGGTTCCTCTCTCTCTATTTCTGTCTATAATCTTTCCAATTGTACTTTTGATGATTGTCGGAGCAAGTGTTATTTCTTTGTATACAGTACAAATTGTCCAATGGCGGGGAGGTCATAAGGACTGACATCAAGGTAGCTGATGATACACGGTCGTTTTTCTCTGTATCCTTATGGCAGAAGAAAATGGCAGCCACAGCAATTCCAGGCGATGTTGTATTGTTGCAGAGTAAGCTCCAACGTATAATTATTAGTCTATTTATTGGAAGTATGGAATCGACTTTCGCTAGTAATAGATTTCATCTACAGTTTTAGGTTATGATTTCCAAGGCTATTTATGTTATCTTCTTTTTTCGTCGTTCGGGACGTTTCAGATGTGAAACTAAGGAAATTCGGAGATTCAATTGAGGCAACAACTGTTCATTGTTCTTCCCTAGTTTGTATAATCCACCCTTACGAAACACTCGTCTCTGAAGGTATAAGACTCTATTAATTTATGCCTATCTGTTGCTTTTATTTCAGAGGTAATTTCTGCAATTTGTTGCATATTTCTCTAATAGCTAAAGAACTGGTGCACATTTATATCTTGTGGCTCTTTGAGTTTTTGATTTCCAGCTTAGCAGTGTTTTCTTTCATTATGGTTGGACTGTAATTGATAGTGTACTGGGTTTTAGGGATTAGTTAAATTGCAGCTAAAGCACCGGCCATAAATATTGTAATTGTTTACTCATTGCTATAACGAAATTCCTATGTCCTTATATGAGTTATAGAAAGCTTTCTTCTTGAAGTTCTTAATAATCGACCATGGAGGGGAAATGAAATCTAACCTGTCTTTGTTTATAGGTGTAGATGAATTAACGGCCAATTATCGAGCTGGTTTAGCAGCTAAAGAAAGGCTGAGGAGGGTTGTAGAATGGGCGAAGGGGGCTGGTTCTACCTTCCGCAACATAAAATTGCATAGTGACCAAGTATTTATATTTGCAATCATTTTCATAATTATGCAGCCTCTCCATTCTTTTTTACCTGTGTGTTATATTGAACATTAAATCATCACATCAATCTATTTATATTGTCTGACTGGTTTAATTTGTGGAAAGGTAGGCATACAAATTGTTTGAGCATAGGTGGAGATCTGAAAATGTAATCTTGTACCATTGACTGGGAGGTTTTTCCCATCCTAAAAGACAGTTTTATTACAGTTTCTCATATATAAATGCATATAAATGTTGTCTGTTGACTATTATGAAAGTTGATTGATGTGGTAGATTAATAGCATGCTTTTAATCGCTCAAAATTAATATAATATTTAATTTCACACTTTTAATGTTCATCAAAATTTGTTTTGAATCATTAAAAAGCATGTTTCATAGTGATTTTAGAAATAACAAAAGTGATTTTAACTATTTTATAATCAGTCTTAAATATGTCCTAAATATTTTGAACAATCATTTGGATTTGAAATTTCTACATGAATGGCATATACATCATTAAGTGATTACCTAATACCATATCAGACCCAAGTCCTAAACCTTTTGTTGCATTCATCATGTTGGACAACCTGGTCAGAAAATGAACCATTTCTTCCGCAACTGGAAATTGCCTGAAAAGGAGATGTCCAGAGACTGTTTCTCGCTATCCGAAGTATCGTGTGTTACTGAATCATGCAAGGTCATTTTTGGTGCATCGATTGGGGAAATCTTTTTGTTATCCCCCTGGATGAATCTTGATGAACCTCGAAAAGAAAAGTTGTTTGTTAGCAGGCGATTGTCCAACGATGAAGATTTTGGTCTGGCAGAAGATCTCATTTCCACCGGTTGTCAGTTGTGTGGTTCACCTTTAGGTCTGGAAAATAGGTACGAAAGGTTGCAGCATTTTGTATTATTTCACTGAAGACTGTTTTATTTCCGATTTCTGAACACTGCTTGTCCTTCTATTGCTTTCAGGTCCGTGGTTGATCAGATTTCTGTTCCACTTTATTGTTCAAAAAGCTTGAACCGCCTTCATGTAGTAAGCATGATATATAGGCCTTTCCTGGTATGAACTGTTCTTGCACTTTCTTCATGTTCTGGACTCTATGTCAACTAAAGAGTATCGTTATGACGGTCATTTATTAATCCAGTATTTAGTTCTTGGGGTGTTGCTGGCTTACCCGTCTTTGAACTCTGAGAAACAAATTTTCTACGAAACATCTCCTTTACAAACACCACGATTGCAACCATCTTTTCTATTTGCTTTGAACCAGTGTTATGATATCTTGTATCCCTGAAGCTTCGAATGTTAAAGAATCTTCTTCCATATAGAGTTCAGTCACTAACTTACAATTATGTATCTAGCACATTTTCATTTTGCACCCTCGATTGTATCCGAAATAACCAAGTCAAACATTTCCCCACATATGTGCCAGATTTGCTGTTCATGTTCAAGTTCAACAATGGAACCTATCATCATTTTGTTTCATCACGCTGACTAGTAATGTCATATATTTGTTTTGTCTTGCCTATTTAGATAGTTTGTATTATTTGTATTCTGAATCTATTATATTGTTCTCTTCTACTGCAGTTATACGTTTGGGATGAATCAGAATGCATTCCTCTGCTTGTCAAGAATCAAGCCGCAGAAATCTTGTTTGGTAACATCAAAGCTGAAAAGATTTACTCCCATTACAGTTTGCATAAGTCCAATTCCCATCCTAACTCAAATGCTGTTGCCAAATCAAGCCATTCCGGTGCCCCGATTGCTAATTCTCCTCGAGCTATTGGGAAAGGAGACAGGCCTTCTAAAAATTTATATCTCGTCTGGTTGATCTTTCTGAAAATGTTGCTAGAACAAGGAAAAAATAGCCCTCTTAAATTTGACGTTATGGTTAATACCTGCTTGGACAAGGAGAATGGGAGATTTGAGATGGTTTCTTCGACATTCCCATGCTCATTAATCAACCGGTCTTTGGACTGAGCACATCTTACATATCTTTCGGAGAAACAACGGCCGAGCAAAAGGAAATTGTGGATGGACATCGGAAATTCGATAGGGTTACAGATCCATGGGAAGCAAAACTGAATTTTTGGTAGCCGATTCATAAATTAGATTCTAATTTAAATAATTGTTCATAATTAGTTATCCATTAAATATTGAGTTAAATATAAATGATGATTAATTAATTTACGAACATGTTTTATGTTAAAAATTGTAATATATTATATTATACACATTTTAATCTAATAAAAATTACTAGAGCTCATAACATGAAATGTTAAATTTGTAAAAGTTCTTGCTTTTTTCAATATAAATCTGTATGTTATAATTTCCAATACAAAATTTAGATGTATTGTCTTAAGAATTTGCCTTATTTAGATCAAAGTTCTAAAAGTATGTTGTTTTTGTTGAAATACTCCAAAAACATAAAATAGAATTCAAATTGTCTACATTGAAGTGAAGGAGAGGGCAGTGAACATAAATATTCATCAGAATTTCCACCTATTTACTTCTGAAACTGTGAGTTCTTCAAGGGAATAAAGAAACCATATTCTCAAAGTCATATAGAAAAGCTAAATGCACATAAGAATTTGTATTTTGGTAACAAGTACAATTTTATTGCAAATGCATAAAGTCAAGGCAGTTGATTTCGTGAAGCCATAACTCATGCAATGTCATTGTGGTTTGAAAGAAGGCTGAACAAACTCAGCCAAGGGCCATGCCATCTAACACAGCTGAGGAAGAAAAGGGCGTTAGGCACGACACGAGCGAGTGGTACAACCATGTAAGGATGATATCAAGAATGGGATTCGGAATCGTTAAGAGAGGCTTCGGCTGCAGAGTTTTGAGCTTCTTCTAATAGCTTCATTTGACGCTCGGCATGTTCTCTTTCACAGGCACTAATTCCCATTATAATGTCCAGCATTGTACCAGTTGTGCCAAAAAACACAAGGGGTGCAAGCGATTTCCTCTTTATTCCCACTGGAATTGCTAGCAATGCTCCTGCTACTGAGAATACCCAAGTGCCCAATGCACTGTGAATATCCAACGATCATCAATAAAATCTCAGGAATAATTCCAGTTGAAAGAGAAGGAGAAAAAGAAATTTAAATACTACTTTGGTCTGCGTATTTTGATTTTGGTTCATTGTATTCTTATACTTCTAAAATTTCCAATTTTTATCCTTGTATTTTTTGTTTTGGATCATTTTAGTTAATGTACTTTCAAAAGAGCAATCAATACATTAACATGAGTATCCCAAAATCATCCATCTTTGTGCTTTCCACTTTAATCACACAAAAGAAACAAAAAATATTTTAGTCAATATACTTTCAAAAGAGCAATACACAGGTGCAACCTAAAATGCACTAATCTTGGTGCATCCCACATTAATCACACACACGAAAGAAACCAAAAATATTTTGAAAAAAAAAAAAAGTAAGAAGAGTTTTCCAAGTAAATTATGATTGGACAAATGGATGGGGTGCATATATATGTAGCTTAGGATGAATTCAAGTATTTTTTCTTTCAAAATGTTTATTTTGGTCCTATACTTTAAAAAATGGTCATTCTAATCCCTATTTGCAAAGTTTAGCATAAGTTTTATACCCAATGAGAATTTTTAATAATGAGGTGTCATGCTAAAATGAGATAGATAAAAATGAGATAGATATGAAAATAAAGGGAACAAGATAGATCACTTTTTTTAAAGTATAGACATCAAAATAGACATCTGGAGAGTATAGAGACTAATAAACATTTTAAAAGTATATGAATCAAAATGAACCGAACTACCAGACCAACCTAGTATTTAAACAAAAAAAGAAAATGTTACCGTAATAAAATGATATAGATTAGATCACAAACGGTAAAACTTTTTAAGATTCTTTCTGTCATCTTAGCCAAACCGCCTAAGAATAGCTACTAAGTTGATATTTACCAAAATTTAAACCATGGCTATAGCCTTATACCAGAGTCAAGACATTCAACACAACATTTTGAACAAAATTTCTGCATCAATTCGATCCACCAAACAAGTAATGGATTCAAGGATGAATAAGGTAAAAGTATCAGTTTTTGGAGTGAATACCCTATTTGGCGGAAGTTGAGATTATCTTAAAATTCAGCAGCAACATATACATATCCCCTAGGGTTTCGGAGAAAACTGCCCAAATTTTATGCTAGGCAATTTCAGATTTGCACAACAAGATGGTGTTATAAGATAAAATTCTAGAGGAATTTTCAATTGCAATTATACAGTCCAGTTTTCAACAATTGGGAAAGGAGAAAAGCCATCAGAGATATAAAGAGAGATGATAGCAGTATATAAAGAAAAGGGAAAGTGAAACTTGAAACAGAAAAGGCTCGAGAGAGCTTACTTTGAAACTGAGCACTCCTCAATATGTTTAACATTTTCTTGGCTTCCCATATCTGTTCCTCGATTAAACGAACTCAATTACTAATGAGAAACAGCAGCAAAATTCTACTCCAATATTATCTGAGAAAGAGAATTATGTGTCAGCACACAACATTCAACAATCTCAATATCAAAAGTATACCATTAGAAAGAGCTGTCCATGGAAAGAACGATAAAAACTATCATAACTTCGAAATAATTCAAGGGTTTTCAAGAAAATGGGTATTCGAAACAGTTTTACCATCAGAAAGAGCTGTCCATGGAAGTCATCAATGGTGCAGATTCAGAAGAAACACAGTCCCATCTTTTCATTAAAAAAAATCAACGAAGAAAAATAGCAGTTCTAGGTCAAACTTCCATCCTCAACAAATTATCAGGAGGGACGGCTCTAAAACCCACCCATTAACCTACATTTCTGTTTGCACTCATTCCTCAACTCGAATCACCTTAATTGTCATCAAATTCTCAATGATGAAATTTGATGAGTAATCATAATTAACAACAAAATGCGAGCTAATCAGTCCTGTTTGCAGAAAGACCGAAGCAATCAAAATTAAATTCATCGCAGACAGAGGAAGTGAAGCGAGAAAGAGAAGGAAAATGGAGAAAATATAAGAAAATTTCTCACACCCAATTACCCAAACAGTGGTTGACGGTGGGGGTAACGCTTCTCCGGCGAGGAATTTACAGAATTACGATCTGGGACGGTGGATTTTATGAATGCTGAGCCCTAGAATCGGTTGCTGTGGAGTATTGAGGGCTCCGGCCCCTTTGTTTCCCATCGATGGCGAGTTGGGAGGGAAATTTGGGCCAATGATCTAATATCTGGGCAAATCATGGGAAATGACCCATTTTTAAAAAATTGTCAATTGACTTTCTGTTAACGTCGTCACGATATGAGTTTACAAGAATTACTCTTGATAATTATCTTGCCCTCGCTACATAGATTCACTCTTGCTGTTTGTCTATCTTCCATCATGATGTGATTGTCTGTCACTGTACAATTGATTTGACAATTTTCACGAAATCATCTGCCTACAATTTAAAATCGTTAACACACAACAAATATGTAATGGTGAATTCTTTAAAATCTAAACTTCATTTGAATTTTCATTTTGTTGAACGGAGATTTATTGAATGAGGTTGTCCAGAACGGAGTTTTTTGGAACCAAACAGAGTTTTCAGAATGGAACAAACTTTTCTTGAACGTGGTTTCATTGGTGTTTGTAGGAACGTGGTCTCAAAAAAGCTATGTAAATAGCATAACGAAAGGGGTGTGAGAAAGAGTGACAACGAGACCAAGGGGGAGAGAGATAGAGCGCGAGCGAAAGGGAAAGAGAGCAACAGCGAGAGGTAACAACAACAAGAGTCAAGAAAGCGAGAGCAAAATTGAGAACGGCAGCGAGAGAGGTCCATGTGTATTAAACGATATTCATCTGCTTAGTAAAAAAATGTTATCTTGCTTTGTAGGATGACGAAAAGTGTTTACTAGTTCAATACGAAGGTGATTGGGATGAGAACTAAAATTTGTATATTGGAGGCGAGCTAACAGGAATTATTGTGCCCATTACATTGAAGTATGAAGAACTTAAAGCTCGTATTTATAGGGTTGCAAATGTAAGTTGCTCAGAGTTTGATGTTGTTATGAGAGTTAAATATAACCTTGACTATGAAGCCCCTCCACAGTACATACGAAATGATGGTGATGTTCGCTTCTTTCTTTTTCGAAAAGATCTTTGTAGAGTTCAGCTATATGTAACGTTAAAATCGAACCATGACAAAAATGTAAATGTGAGTTATGATGGTACAGGAGTAGACAACTAATACGAGGTATCATATGAGCTTAATTGAGAAGAAGGTGATATTCCTTTGTCTATGAACACTCAACCATCAACATTATCAACAGACAATGACAACATTCATGCATGAGACTTGAAAAGAGAAACTCAATGTAACGGACATGTTCTTGGTAATGAGAGATTGGGAGAACTTACTTCAATGGATTGTGGTCCTTCAGAAGAGCATGATCCTTTCGTGGTTGGTAATGAGAGATCAGCATGATTGAATTTTATGGATTGTGGTCCTTCAGAAGAGCGTGATTCTTTCGTGGTTAATAACGAGAGATCAGCATGATTGAATTCTAGGGACTGTGGTCCTTTAAAGGTGCGTAGACTTGCAATGGCTGTTAATGAGAGATCAGCAAGATTGAATTCCGTGTCTTCATATCGTAGAGGGGAATTGATTATGCTTGGTACCTCTTTATCTGAGACAGATGTTGAAGTTGATCAACATTTTTTTTAGTAAGAGTGACTTAAAAATGAGATTATCTATTCTGTCCATAAACAATAATTTTGAATATAAGGTAAGGAAGTCAACTAAGTTTTTGTTTACTATCAAATGTATTGAGGACAATTGTAAGTGGAGCCTTCATGTAGTGAAAACCTTAGGGTGTGACATCTTTAAGATCATAAAGTATATGCGGTCACACACATGTTCTATTGGAATTTTAAATCATGACCATAGACAAGCAACGACTGCAATAGTTGGTAAACTAAACAAACACAAGATTACAGGCATATGACGTGTTTATAAACTCTGTCACATCATTGAGGATATGAGGAAAGAGTACGGCGTAAACATAAGTTACGATAAGGCGTGGCGTGAAAGGGAAACCGCTTATGCTCTCACTAGGGGTAATCCAAAAGAGTCATGTGTTGTTTTACATGCATATGGTGAAGCGTTAAAAATAGAGAATCTAGGTACAAGGTTTGAAATCGAACTTGAAAATGATGTGCATTTCAAGTACATATTTATGGCATTACGACCTTGTATTAGAGGTTTTGCAAGTTGTCGGCCTGTGATAATTGTTGATGGATCACATTTGAAAGGAAAGTACAAAGGGACCATGTTGGTCAGTGTTTCCATGGACAGTAACAACCAAATATATCCACTAGCATGTGCCATAGTGGACAATGAACCTGATCGAGCTTGGAAGTGGTTTATGTCGAATTTGAAGTGTATCATTGGAAAGAATCCTCTAACTTAGTGTTTGTATCCGATCGAGCAGTAATTGGCAATGCCATTCGTGCAGTTTTTCCTACGACATTTTATAGATTGTGCACATACCAAATAGAAAATAATATTCTTTCCAACTTTAAGGACAGTACGATTGTTGGGATGTTTAAGAATGCAGCCAGGTCATTTCGCATGTCAGAGTTCCAATCATACTGGGACCAACTACATACTTTTCGAAATGGTGTTCTATCGAAATATTTGGAGGATATTGGTCTTGAAAGGTAGGTGCGTGTTTACCAAACAGAACAAAGATACAATAACATAACGTCCAATAATGCAGAGTGTTTCAATTCATTGACCAAAGAATATCAACAATTACCTATAATGTGCTTATTGGAACATGTTTGAAGCCTCATCTAGTCATGGTTTTATGAATGGAGAAATTATTGGGCATCTCAAACTACGTAACACTCGAATTACTGTGAAAATCGATTGGCATGTGAATGTGACAAAGACAGACGATATCGAGTTGAGTCGATTGATTGTTATAGGATCCATGTGCGGGATAATCGATTGGACGGTATTGTGAACCTCCATACGAAGGAATGCATGTGCAAGGAATTTGACTCACTCGGTATCCCATGTTTGCATGCAATTGTGGCTGCGTGAGAACAAAACATCCCCATCCAAGGTATGTGCAGTCCATTTTATAGTGTTGACTCCCTCATGGCTGCTTATGCAAAGCCAACAAATCCACTCGGTCACATATCTGAATGGAATAGACCTCCGGGATATGTGGAAAAGCATATTGCACTTCTTGTTAGGGTTGATGACCTGAATCTCGTAGAGTCTTATAGTTTGTAAATGTTTTTTTAACAAACTCATTGTTTGTTTAATAAAATATATGATATTTTATTCTATATTTTTAGTTGCATTAACCACAACCCAATAAACTAACATCCAAGGTTATCTTGTAGCTTAAATATGTATGTACAGACATACGGGTGGATCATGTTTAAGTGGTAACCTAAATGGTTTGTAGTAGATGGATAAGGTCGGATACCTTGTCACTGTGACACTACGAGTATGATCTGCTTTGTAGGTGTTACAATTATTGTAAAGTGCTACAAATGACCTCATCTTGATAATTCATGTATAGACATGTGAGCAAGGATATTCTATACAAAGGAGTTTGTATAAGACCGGACTACGAAATGTTTAGTCTCATTATATAATGTCGTTCATAATATAGACTTACATTTCACTAGGATAACCTTAAGTAACATGAACTGAATTCTGAGTGAGTTGTGAACTCTTGTCTATGAGAGCGGTCCTTTGATTTGTATGGGTGAAAGTGGCCACATCGTTGACTCAATAAGTCTATCATTTTGGGAATTCGTTTGATTGAGGAGCTGGGAACACAGCTACACAAAAAGAAATTTATTCCTTTCCCCAAGTCGAGGCAAGTAGATAAATTGCTCCCTTAGGGGCTGATTCGGAGACTTGAACAATGTGACGCCACACCCTCTCCTGACCCGAGAGGGGTTTAGTCATAGTTGGACTATGATATTGTTCATTAGAGGGATCAATGGTATTTAAGGAGTTATATGTAACTACAGGGGTAAAACAGTATTTTTGGACCAGTTGTACTTACGAGCAATTTGTGAAAGGTCATCGTACTATTGATTGGTTATATCCAATGGACACAAAAAATATCTATAGTGCGAAGAGTGCATTTATCGGTCTTTAGTGGAGTGCCCGACAGTTAACTGATAATAAATAATTTAATTAAAGAGATCGATTAATTATTCATGTATCGTTGGAGCTTCAAGCTACAGGTCCATGAGGTCTCATTGGTAACTCAATAGGATTAAATGAGAATCAATTTTTAGATTAATTTGAATTATTCAAATTAAATGAGGGATTTAATTATATATGATATAATTAAGTTATTTTAATTATATGTTATATAATTATTATAATGTATTTGATACGTTTGTGAGTGGAAATAAATATTTAAATATGATTTAAATATTAATTATATGAATTGGATTCCTATTTGTTAAATTTTAAATGCGATTTGTATGAAATGTCACGAGAGAGAAAAAAAAACTATAGGTTGTATTGTATATGATACGATATTAAAACTAGAGATTATATGTTATATTTTATATAACATATAATTTAATATATATATTATATGATAAGTTAGTTAATATATATATATATATATAAAAAAAAAATTTTAAAAAAATTAAATGAGGGAGGGAGTTACTGAAGGATCTCATATCGAGAGTTCCATGAGCGCGTTCGAATCGCTCTGATCTCACTGTGACCGAAATATAACAATATACATTCATCACATACAGTTATGCAAATAAATCTAATTATCGGCATGCTAAGAACAAACAAAATCATAAGGGGTAGAGTTTCATATCAGTTGAAGACTATCTTCACACTCCGGAACTCCAACGCAGTGGAAATCTTCCAAGAGATATACCAACACCCGACAGGAATGTTGACTGCAACAGCACGACCAACGTGAACTCACGACTGCAACGGGGACGACACCACCACTAATGAGCCCCGGGTATTCTCGGAGTGAAAACCCAAAGGGTGGGCTTTGGTGAATTTGGTAGAGGATGGAGGAAAAACGAGTCGTGTAGGCGATAAGCAAGTGGGAGAGAAAACAACGCTATCGTATAACAGAAGTGCTTATCACATAGAGGAGCTACACGATCGTGCATGATTTACTGAACGAACGTTTAAGAAAAGGTATGCGATCGTTTAACTAAATCGGCACACTATACGATCGTTTAGAGAAGCTATCTGATCGTTTAGGAAACAGTGTGCGATCATTTAGCGAGAGGTGGACGATCGTTTAGGCAGAGAAGATCTATCGTATAGTCTCTCGAGCAATCGTTTTACAAATCACCAGCGCACTTTCGAATTCTCTTGGGCGAATGGCGAAAAATCAATTGCACGATTCAAAATGAAAACTTTTTCATTTTTAACCCATCGGTTACCATAACCAACGCTGCCCACTACCCACGTTCGAACGTGAAAAAATGATTAATTATCATATAATTAATCAATTAATTAATAAATAAATATAATCATATTATATTTATATCCTATAGTTTGATATCACATATCTACTATAGTATTTTCTCTTATACTTGATATAAATCATATCTATATCTAATTTCCTCCAAAATAATGTTTCTCATACATTTGCTAATTATATCATATATAATTAACCAGTCCAATTATATCATATATAATCGAACTTCATCTTGTCAATTTGAACATTTCAAATTAACCCAAATCTTGGTTCTCGACTTTTATCCAAGCTACCCAGGGGACCTAATGGATCTGTGGCTCGAAGCTCTAACGGTACATGAATAGCTGACTAAACTCTTTAGCCAAGAGATCCACCATCCGTTAACTGTCAAGCATTCCATTAAAGACCAACAGTTGAACTCTTCTTACCACAGATATATTTCTATGTCCATCGGATATAACCAATCATGAGTACGATGACCCTTCACAAATGCTCGTAAGTACAGCTGGGTCAATTTACCGTTTTGCCCCTATAGTTACATCTCAAGTACAGATGCTCGTAGGTACATCTCAAGTACAGCTGGGATTCGTAAGTACAGATGCTCGTAAGTACAACTGGGTCAATTTCTATGTCCATCGGATATAACCAACTATGTGTGAACACCTCTCGGGCCAAGAGAAGATGTGTGGCGCCACATCGTTCAAGCCTCGGAATCAGCCCTTAAGGGAGCCATCTATCTATTTACTTCTGCCTCGGGGAAGGAGTGAATTCCATCTTATGTAGCTGAGTTTCCAGCTCCCAAATCAGACGAATCCCCAAAATGATTAGTTTGAATCGGCGACCAGGCCACTCGCACCCATACAAATCAAAGGACCGCTCTCAATTGCAGGAGTTCCCAACTCACTTAGGATTGAGGCCATGTTACCTATGATCATCCTAGTGAAGTGAAATATTTATCATGAATGGTGCCATATAACGAGACGTTAACACTTCGTGGTCAGGTTTTATACAAACTCTTTATATAAGATGCCCCCATTCGCATGTCCCCAACACGAATGATCAGGATCAGACCATCTGTGACAAGTCACAACATTGTGACCATTCCATAAAGCGGGTCGCGTCCGTAGCGTTACCAGGATAAGGTTTCCCTCCTTTATCCATATACTACAGATTATTTTAGTTATCACTCAAGGCATGATCCACTTGTATGTCACCACATACATGCTTGAGTCACATACAGATAACTAGGGATTTTATGTTTATTGGTTTGTGATAAAGCAAATAAAACATTTAACCGAGTAAAATACAAGATGTGGAGTAAATATCATATATTAACAACACAAGTGTTCATACATACTGTTTACAAACTATAGAACACGAGACTTTAGGGCATCAACCCTAACAATCTCCCACTTGTCATAAAGCGAAGTGGGGTGTACAAAAAACTTAGTACAAAACAATAAACTAGGGCATAAAAGCCCAGTACAAGAAAATCTCCCACCCACCCTAGTCCAGCCACAGGTGATCCTATAGACCCATGCTCCGTAGGTGACCTTCAAACAATGTAGCCGTGAGATCTTTCGTAAAGAGGTCAACAACATTGTGCTTCGAAGCAATCTGCATGACGATCACGTCTCCTCGATGCACTATCTCGCGGATCAGATGATACTTCCGGTCTATGTGTTTGTCTATGACTCCTTGGCTTCTTGAAGTTCGCCACTGCCCTACTATTATCACAACAGAGGGTAATGGGTATAGACATATCTGGAACAACTTCCAGGTCTATCAAGAACTTCCTGAACAAGACGACCTCCTTAGCAGCTTCGCAAACCGCTACGTACTCCGCCTCCATAGTGAAGTCGGCGATGCACCCCTGTTTAGTGCTTCGCCACACTACAACTCCCCTATTAAAAGTAAAGACTGACCCTGATATGGACTTGCAAAAGTCCTTATCAGTCTGAAAGTCAGAATCCATGTATCCTGTAAGGATCAAATCCCTCGAACCATACACGAGCATGTAGTCCCTCGTTCTTCGAAGATACTTGAGGATGTTCTTCACTGCGGTCCAGTGACCCTGAGTTGGGTTAGACCGATACCTACTGACTATGCCCACAACGTAGCAGATGTCTGAATGAGTACAGAGCATCACGTACGTCAAACTGCTAACGGAAGACGCATATGGGACCTGTCTCATCTCCTCAACCTCTTGAGGCATCTTAGGACACATTTCCTTAGACAAAGTGACTCCATGCCGGAACGACAGTAGGCCCCTTTTGGAGTCCTGCATCGAATACTTGAGCAATATCTTATCAATGTACAATCCCTGAGACAGTGCTAGCACTTTGTTCTTACGATCCCGAAAGATCTGTATACCTAGAACAAGCTGAGCCTCTCTTAAATCTTTCATTTGGAATTGGGTCGCTAGTCAGTTCTTAACTACAGTCAATAGACCTATATCATTCTCAATGAATAGGATATCGTCACATACAACACTAAGAAGATTACTAAAGCGTTGATGATCTTCTTGTAGACACAAGGTTCATCAATGTTTTGGTCAAAGCTATACGACTTGATCGCAGTATCAAACCGTATGTTCTAAGATCGAGACGTCTGTTTCAGTCCATAAATGGACTGATTCAGTTTGCAAACCTTTTTCTCTTGACCTTGGACTATGAATCTGTCGGGCTGCACCATATAAATGATCTCCTTAAGATTGCCATTCAGAAAGGCCGTCTTGACGTCCATTTGCAAGATCTCATAATTATAATAAGTTGCAATGGACAGGAGGATGCGGATCAACTTTAACATGGCAACAGACGAGAAAGTCTCCTCATAGTTGACTCCCTTTACCTGGGTATAACCCTTTGCCACAAGTCGAGCCTTGAACGTCTGTACCTTCCCATCAACACCCCGTTTGCGCTTGTAAATCCATTTACAACCTATAGGGCGAACTCCATCAGGCTGATCTACAAGATCCCATACTGAGTTAAAGTACATCGATTCCATCTCGAGATCCATGGCCTTGACCCATTCATCTCGGTCAACATCCTCCATTGCCTTCTTATAAGACAACGGATCCTCAACGTCGCATCTGCTACCATAGCAAGGATTTTCGTGAAACCCAGATAGCAAACGGGTGGGTTTGCAACCCTTCCACTACGTCGAGATTCCCTCAACTCTTGAGGTAGAACCGACCGTCTGGATGAACTCCCATCAATAATTCTTGTTGATGTAGCGGGCTCTTCAACAACTCTTGTTGAAGTTTTAGTAGTTTCATTGGAAAGCTCACGCAACACGACTTTACTTCGTGGATTGTGCTCCCTTATATGATCCTTCTTCAAGAAAGTAGCATTTGTTGAAACAAACACCCTATTTTCCATTGGATCATAAAAATAACCCCCTCGTGTACCTTTAGGGTAGCCTACAAAGAGGCACAACCTCGACCGTGGTTCCATCTTCTTGGGATTAGCCTCAAGCACATATGTAGGGCAACCCCAAATGCGAAAGTGACGTAAACTAGCTTTACACCCATTCCACAACTCCAGAGGTGTTCTTGCAACACTCTTGGAGGGAACACAGTTGAGTATGTATACCGCAGTCTCCACTGCGAAACCCAAAAACGAGTTCGATAAGAAAGCGTAACTCATCATTGAGCGAACCATGTCTAACAGGGTCTTATCTCTCCTCTCCGCTACACCATTCTACTGAGGTGTACCCAACGCTGAGAGTTAGGAAACAATTCTATGTTCTATCAAATAGTTCTAGAATGCTGAGTCCAAAAACTCTCCACCTCGATCCGATCGAAGTGTTTTAATCCGTCTATCTAATGCGTTTTCAACTTCAGCCTTGAACTCTTTGAACTTTTCAAAGGATTCAGACTGCCGTTGCATAAAATAAATATACCCGTACCTGGAGTAATCATCAATAAAATTGATAAAATACTCATAGCCACCTCGAGCTCGCACAATCATAGGACCACAAAGGTCGAAATGTACTAACTCAAGAGGCTCCTTGGCTCTAGAACCTTATCCAGTAAAAGGTCGTTTAGTCATCTTACCCTTAAGGCAAGATTCGCACACAGGTAAAGAATTTTCTTCTAACTCATTTAGAAGTCCATTCTTCACCAATCTCACAATCCTATTGAGATTGATGTGCCCTAAACGTAGATGCCAAAGTTGGGCTTTTTTTTTTGGAGAAATTCGTCGACGTTTTAATTGAGTTACAGCAGTTCTGAACATTTTAGTATTATGAAGGGAATTAATGGCTAACGGCCTTAGTACATATATATTCGATTCCAGATTTGTTGTGGAAATAAAAACACCATCTTTATGAATAAACGCTTTACTCAAATCAAAAGAGACAGTATATTTACATTGCAATAAACACTTTACAGAAATAAGGTTCTTCTTTAGTTCATGAACAATATATACATCATTTAACTGGAGTCCTCCTATTGCCACAGCTGAGACGACGTGCCCGATGCCTACTCGCATCGTTATCTCACTAGCCTCCAGCTATCGCCAAAATCTAATCCCCTGAAAAGAAGAACAAACATGGTTAGTGGCGACTGAATCAATTATCCAGGCAGAATCATCATTCTTCACTAAACAAGTTTCAAGCACAAGTAAATCACATTTACCTTTATCGGCCTTGGCTGCTTTCTTCTTTTTCAGATACAGAGGATAGTTCCTCTTCTAGTGTCCATCTTGGTTGCAATGGAAATACTTTCCCTTAGCAACTTGTGGACGCCTCCTTGGGGCGACAGGCAGTGGGTTAGCAGGTGTTTTCCCTTTTCCCTTACCACATTTCTTCTTCTTCCTCTTTGTAGAGTTAGAAGCAAAAGGTGCAGACTTCGTTCTTGAGGTCGAACCTCTATGGAATGTTCTGGAGGACGAAGCAACATTAGCCTCACCCTTTTGCCTCTCTTTACTTTTCAGTAAAGATTGGTATGTCTACAACTCATTGATGAGAGTTGTAAGATTATACTTCACTTTGTTAAGAATCACATTGCTAACAAAGTGCAGGAAGCTCTCCGGCAAAGAATGCAGGATTATGCTAACCTGGCTACCCTCATCGATGGTAGACTCATTCAACTCCGCCACATTCAAGTGGACCATCATGTTTAGCACATGTTCACGAACAGAGGTGTCTTCTTTCATTTTGGAGTTGAATATGTATTTAAGAGCCTCATGCATAAACTGTTCAGACGGTTGTCCAAACATCCTCCGCAGGGACTCCATGATCTCACGCGCTGAGATCATCAGCTCATATTTCTTGGCCAAGACGTTAGAAATACTTTCCAAGATGTAGGCTCGGGCCTTCTCATTCGCCCTTGTCCATCACTCGTATGCCTCCCGAACATTTCGAGGGGAATTTAGAGCTGGAATAGGAGGACAAGCCTCTGTGAGAGCGAACATGAGATCCTCAATGATTAGGATCGTCGTGATCATGTGTTTCCATGTTGAAAAATTATCGCCAATGAGTTTTTCGGTGCTTAACAATGATAACGTGGCTGTTGCCATTTGAAAATGTTGCTGAAAATACGAACAAAACTTTATTAGATTTTGGTAAACCACTTTTAAACCAATCAGTTTTGCAAAATAGTTTCAAGTACCCTAAGTTATAGACTTCTATTTTGCAATGATGCCCTAGTGAGGTAGGACAAATGCCACCGGTAGGGTGATCAGTTGCCCCTTCACTGGGATGAGACATTCTCAACCATTAGGTAGAACCAACTCTTGGAACTGAACCTAACAGCCACCATTTTTCGGTCCAGAATTGTTAACTTTTAACTATTCCGCGTAAGTGTAACCCCTCGCTTTCGGTGCCAGAGTCCTACCCTAATGCGCTTATCATAGGGAAAAGACAGATTAGGATAAGAGACTAAGTTAACTTATCCTCTTACAGAAGATCAAATAAAGAAACGCGCAAAACTCCCATCCTTTAGGGGGGACACTCCTAGGGTGCCTCAAGGTGATGCGCAGTAACTTTATTCAACCTAACGAGGGAGACCGATGGATATGTTGTCGCACTTCCCACTCCCACTTACTATGAACATTCTCTCTATCCACCTTGATATTAGCCTACCTAAACACTATCTGTTGGGGGGACACGTCAAAGGTGTCGCAAGATCGAGGACAGATCTCATGGTGTGGACAATTTAGGAGAAAAGTGAAAGGTTTAAGTGAAGCATCTTATGTCTCAAGTACCTCCCACTGAATGTTCTACCTAGGGATTAATTAACTTAGACAATTCGGCTAATGATTTTAGTCTAAGTCGTCTTTTTAAACTCTGCTCATAAACAACGTTTGTCTATAAAATATGAACAAGTTCAAGTAGTCACATTTAAACACTTTAATGGACTGTTCTTAACTTGCATGCATGCATCAAATCTATCTAATTCACCTTTCCAAGTAAGTTCCCAGGTAGGGGTGTTACGTTTCCGTCAACTTAAATACACTAGCCTAGACAAAACCCGCCTTAGACAAAAGGTTCTTTATAGATAGATTTGCTAAACTTTAACCTTTTATTAGCCAATTTAATCCTATTAAACTAATTAAAGATTAAAGCCTTAGGGTTGCTAATCATATTAGAACCGTGATCTTAAGTCTATGTGATCCAAGTTTTAAACATTTTAAAACCATGAATTAAACTTAAGTGAGCATGCATGTCTTTCTTATTTCTTTTAGTTCTAATTTCTCTTTAACTTTTAAAAAGAAATAACTAAAACCATTGCGTACAACGAGGCGTTTATAAAATTTATAAAATAACCTATGTGCCATGCTTCATGCAATGTCCGGTCATTACTATATATAACTATTATATAACGTAACAACCAAGCAAACATGCTATCATTCACCCTTATACTATAACAATTATAATATAAAGATGATGTATGTCAATGCCTTTTATGCATGGATAAATATAACTCTTATATTAATGATGCATGAGCATTGTCGTTGATTTCATGATTCGAGCTTAGGAGTGTATTGTATAAAATAATTGGAAAAATAAGTATAAATATGAATGATGCATTGATGCGTTTATGATGCATTAGTAACGCGTTGATGTGTTAGTGATGTGTAATAGAACGCATGACACTCTTCTATTGACATTCAATTTTTCCTAAATCAGATCCAAGTATAAATCCAACTTAGGTACCTGGTAAGTCCAGGGTCGAACTCAGGGATTCAGATTAAAGCTAACGCAGACCTTGCGTTGTAACTGTTTTAAGGATATCCTAAGTGTATAGAGAAATGATTTATTTACACTAGACTGCTGTGTGTTTGTGCAAGAAGATATAAAGGGTCGAGTAGAGAATGATGGGTCATGTGAAAATGGAGTTTGATGCAAGTGATATGCATCGATCTAAGTTGGATGTACATGAACAAGAATATGATGCAAATGAGATAACTTGTTTATCTCCGTTTATGCGTTAGACTCTATTCGACACTTCTCAATGTGAATATCATACAATACCTATCTATAGGATGTATGCGTCAAACACAGGATGCAATAAAATACCAGTGCGTCTATCTCTAGATGTATTAGGCGTTCTAACTTAATGCTGGCTTACTTATTCTCTCGAATAATTTAAGCTAAGATGCTTTAACCAATTGATTTAGTTGGCTTAAGCGTTCGAAATGGAATTTTGCATGAAGTATAGATGCATCCAACATAAACAAGAAATAAACAATGGCAAAGTATGATAGATCAAATATGTGAATTTATAAAGAAACTGATTATCTTTATGAAACCAATACTTAATCAAATGAAAAGATGAAAGCGATAAGTAAGATGAAATGGAAGGAGTCAAGCCGCAGAGTACAATCTCTTGTCCTTTTTGGCTCAATTCTAGTCGTGTACAACCACTTGTGGAAGAATTGGAAGACGTGTCTCTCGAGCTCGGCTTCCTCCGCTCTTTAATCGCTGATGGTAGTGGTTCTCTTCCCTCTTGTTCTTCTAGACACCACAACACAACTCTAAAGATTCTAAAAATTAAGGTTAAAAATAAGACTAAAAAAAACTGAGAGGAACTCGGAACTTCGAACTCTTTCATCTGGTGGGATTTGTTCTATTTATAGGCTTCGGTCTTCTCCAACTTGATGATGGACAACATTAAATTCCATACCCTATTCAGTTGCCTGACACTCAGATGCTTTTCAGATGCCGCCCGTTGCAGGTGCCCATACTTGCAAATGGTGATTTGACACAAACAGCCTGAATCAATGAATCTTCCTTGCGTTGAATCCCTCCGACACATGCCCCATGCATTAGACTTTGCCTGCGACTCTTTTCTTAATCATGCGTTAGCCTTTTATTGAGATCCTGCAATATCATGCGTTAATGCCGCAGTGTTTTAGCAATAAATATTCTTTTGCATGAGTTTGATAGTGTTCGAGTAATTTCATGCATTTTCTCTAAAAATGATGATATTTTATCATTAAAGACCCTAATTGTTCCAACTTTTTGAGCCACAATAACTTGTATTTCTACAAGTTATCACACCTCCAAATTTGAATAATGCTTGTCCTCAAGCATTCCATAAATAATTCTTTGTTATCTCCCTTGTCTTCAGTGTGTAGTGTTCACCTCTCATCATATTCACTTATAAGCTTGAGACTGAAGTTTGGAAAATGTAACACAGGTTGATTCTTTTCTAAAAGGAATAATGTTTTATTTCAGGTGCAACAAGTTCTCATGCGTTGCACCCTCAGGACCAAATGCTGACTGCTCTTCTTCATCCTCCAAAATTAATTTCCTTTTTCTCATTCCTCTCTTTTCTTTCGATGGCCCTTCATTCGCGTCGAATTGGCAAGGTTGCGACGCGTCCGGGCCAACTTCCCTTTCTTCATCTTCTTCTTCTTTTTCCAACTCAGCTTTAAGCATCATCGCATAGCGCTCCACTTCATCGATTTCAAATGATGCATTGGTTGAGTCAGGACGCATCACTTGTTCCACTTTTTGGCTCTGATTCAAACTTGCAAGATCGCTCCGAAGACTTTTTGCTCGTCTCTCCAAGCCAATTCCGCGAATTCGTCGATGTTTCGCTCTGATGCAGGACTATCAGAGCTCGGCCTGGGTGGAGTGATTGTTGGGGTGCCAGATGGGGTATGCGGCGACCCTGGAGATGAAATGATAATGGATGAACGCGGTGGAAGAGGTTAGCTGGTTCCTTCTGTTTCAATGAGGTAAATGGTGGTTAATGGTTAGATGGATAATGAAGGAGGTGGACACACTGCGAACGATGGCGCTTTGTGGAGATAAGCGGGGATAGAGTCATGCGTCGCACCCACTGGAGTAATATTTAGAATGAACGGTGGTGGGGCCGGCTTGGTGTAGGGATTCTTGGCAGCCGCGGAGGAAGAAGGGCGCTGTCGCCTCGGTTTTGTGGGAGTTGGTTTTTCGATGGTTTTGGGTTTTTGGTGGGTTTTAGAGGAAGGGTTTGTGGTGGTTTTGATGGGTTTCGATCGAGATGGTCACGGGGAAGTAGAAGAAGGCCCGCCGTGCGAAGGCTTGGTTAGAATAGGTGTTTTTGAAGTTTGGCGAGGATTTGGAAGAGGTGACATTGAAGCAGACGAAGATGAGAAGAAGCTTACCGGCGACATGCCTCCGTAGCTCATCAATTGGTTTTGGCTGTCGGATGCTGAAGACATTGTTGTCGAAGGATGATCGGACTAACAGGCTTGATCGAGCGACGGTGAAGGATTCAGGCGCTAGGTTTTTTTTCGAAGAAAGATTTGAAGGAGATGGAAGAAGATAGACGATCGAAGCTATGCGTTTTATAGGTCGGTGGGAGAGAAGATGATGATGTCAAGTGGTGCCTGACATCCGCATTTATTAAGAAGCCGAAAGGACGTGCCTAGGGTTTCTAGGCAATCAAGTGTTTTGTGTTTTCGATACGGGTCCTTTCGGTTTGGGTCATGCATTGGCTTAATTCCAACGCTTCAGTTTTATTCCCAACCTAAGGTTCTTCCAATTGTACTCAACTTTTTTTTTAGATCAAAATTAAATAAGACTCTTAAACAAGAAAGCAATAACATTCATTAACCAACTTAAAATGCAAAGACAAGCAACAATGAGTAAACACAAACGCAGTGATAAAATACATAATACAAAAGAAATGAAGATAGAAGAAGCGTCCTTGGAATATGTATCGATGTGAACGCAGGGGTGCTTCGACGCAAGCCTCAGTTGGCTTCACATAATACGAGGAATGACTTTTATCGTTCTACACCATCTTCAAAGTAGGGTTTCACTCTTTGCCCATTTACCTTGAATGTACTTGTGCCATCCTCTCGCGTCAGCTCTACTGCTTCTTTGGTATTCTCTGAGGTTTCCGTTCTGCTGGGCAAGACTCTAGGTTGCCGATTCTTCAACTTACTCGCAGTTTGCCCTACTTGTATCTCCAGAGTTCTGATAGAAGACGCCTGACTTTTTAGCAATGCGTCGTTCTGGGCAATATACTCCTTTAAAAGGTTTTCAAGCGGAGATGTTGAACTCGACACATGACTTCCTCGATTAAAAGGTTGTTGGTGCGGCTGCTGTGTTGGCTGGAATCCAGGCGGTAGTCTTTGCCTCTGTTGCTGGTTCACCCCTGGGTGGTGTGGCTCCTGTTGATTACCTGCCCAAGAAAAATTTGGATGGTTCCTCCATCCGAGATTATATGTGTTTGAGAATGGGTTATTTTTAATGAAGCATACCGACTGCGGATTTTATGGGCAATTAGAGTAGGAATGAGGATCTCTATAGCCCATACAGCTAACCATGGGCTGTGTGAATGTTTCTACCTGATTTACCTTTTGCAAGTTTGGTGCGTTCCCTAGTGACATATTATGCAAAAGGTTTGTCATAGTAGCCTCTTGTGCTGAGAGCGTGGCTATTGCGTTAGAGTCAATAGAATTCACATTCTGAGATCGCCTCTTCCTTTCTGCTCTTACGTCATAAGTGTCATCCACCCATTCCATGTTATGCTTGGAAATGCGGTCCAATATTTCCTTAGCTTCAGTATAAGATTTCTCCATGATACCACCAGCTGTAGCTGTGTCGGCTACCATTTGAGATGCTCTGTTTAATCCGCCATAGAAAGTCTCCATCTGAATGGTTAACGATAAAATTCAGGAGTGCTCTCCCAGCTCATAAATTTTTCCAAGCTTCGGCTTAGCTCGTAATACTCCCTCAGCTGAAGTGTTCCTACAAAAGATACAAGCAAAATTTCTGGTTAGTTTTGATGCTGAATCCCCGGCAACGGTACCAAAAACTTGTTCATTGATTTCGTGATTCGAGCTTAGGAGTGTATTGTATAAAATAATTGGAAAAATAAGTATAAATATGAATGATGCGTTGATGCGTTTATGATGCGTTAGTAACTGTTTATGCGTTAGTGATGTGCACTAGAACGCATGACACTTCTTTATTAACATTCAAGTTTTCCTAAATCAGATCCAAGTATAAATCCAACTTAGGTTCCTGGTAAGTCCAGGGTCGAACTCAGGGATTCAAATTAAAGCTAACGCAGACCTTGCGTTGTAACTATTATAGGGATATCCCAAGTGTATAGAGAAATGAGTTATTTACACTAGGCTACTGTGTGTGTGCAAGAAGATACAAAAGGGTCGAGTAGAGAATGATGGGTCATGTGAAAATGGAGTTTGATGCAAATGATATGCGTCGATCTAAGTTGGATGTACACGAACAAGAATATGATGCGAATGAGATGACTTGTTATCTCCATTTATGCGTTAGACTCTATTCGACACTTCTCAATGCAAATATCATATAATACCTATCTCTAAGATGTATGTGTCAAACACAGGATGCAATAAAACACCAATGCATCTATCTCTAAATGTATTAGGCATTCTAACTTGATGCTGGCTTACTTATTCTCTCAAAAATTTTAGCTAAGATGCTTTTACCAATTGATTTAGTTGGCTTAAGCATTCGAAATGGAATTTTGCATGAAGTATAGATGCATCCAACATAAACAAGAAATAAACAATGGCAAAGTATGATTGATCAAATATGTGAATTTATAAAGAAACTGATTGTCTTTATAAAACTAATACTTAATCAAATGAAAAGATGAAAGCAATAAGTAGGATTAAATGGAAGGAGTCAAGCTGCAGAATACAATCTCTTGTCCTCTTTGGCTCAGTTCTAGTCGTGTACAACCACTTGTGGAAGAATTAAAAGAAGTGTCTCTCTTGAGCTCGGCTTCCTCCGCTCCTTGACCGGTGATGGTGGTGGTTCTCTTCCCTCTTGTTCTTCTCGACACCACAGCACAGCTCTAAAGATTCTAAAAACTAAAGCTAAAACTAAGACTAAAAAAAACTGAGAGGAACTCAAAACTTCGAACTCTTTCATCTGGTGGGATTTCTTCTATTTATAGGCGTCGGTCTTCTCCAACTTGTTGATGGGCAGCATTAAATTCCATACCTTGGTCAGCCGCCTGACACTTAGATGCTTTTCAGATGCCGCCCGCTGCAGGTGCCCATGCTTGCAAGTAAGTGGTGATTGACACAAACAGCCTGAATCAATGAATCTTCCTTACGTTGAATCCCTTCAACGCATGCCCCATGCGTTAAACTTTGCCTGCGACACTTTTCTTAATCATGCGTTAGCCTTTTATTGAGATTCTGCAATATCATGTGTTAGTACCGCAGTGTTTTAGCAATAAACATTCTTTTGCATGAGTTTGATAGTGTTAGAGTAATTCCATGCGTTTTCTCTAAAAATGATGAGATTTTATCATTAAAGACCCTAATTGTTCCAACTTTTAAGCCACAATAACTTGTATTTCTACAAGTTATCAAGCATGCTCTTACATAATTAAAATCATGCTTCTCTAAATTATAACAATTACAATAAAGAGATGATGCATGACCATTGCATAATCTAAGTTGGGATTTACTATATGTGTATACCATATAACATATAAAAAATATACATCGCATGTAATGATCAAAGGATTAATAGACCAGGATGAGCCTTTACACAAAAAAACCGGAATGAAAAACACTATTTATTACATTTTTCATCGAGCAAATCGGTTCACAGGCGAACCGGGTCTTGAACCGCTAGGAGGTCTTCATTGTGTAGCAAACTCCAGCAGGTAAACAATCATTCAGTGTGCACTAGAATAGGAGCATAAGAAAACGATCACGTGGACGACGACGAGATTGTGAAGCTTGATTGTCCATGCGATCATGTAGCGCGACGACAGGTAAACGATTTACCTTGCGTTACTAAGCGATCATTTAGTCAGTTGCTAAGCGATGAAGCTTGCTGACCTAAACGATCGTCTAGTGTTGCGTCTTAAATGATACGCGAGTGTCTTATCGTCTACACAATGCATGCAACAAGGTAAATGATTTACCTTGTGATGCTAAGCGATCGTTTAGTCAGTTACTAAGCAATGAAGCTTGCTGATCTAAACGATCGTCTAGCGCGCCCGCGCGTTAAGCGATCTGTGAGCATCTCATCGTCTACACGATGCGATACTCGGTGATCGCGTACTCGATCGTCAACCCTATCCGACCAACTCTTGATCACATTTCCCATCGTTTAAACGATACGTTCATCAGCGATCGCGTACTCCTTTATCTTTACGATGTGATGGACAGCAATCGCGTAGAACTTCTTCTGCATGATGCGATCAACCCTAGATCGCCTCCTTCCTCGAAGAGCTGCAACCTTTGCCCAGAACTTCGACGAATGACTCAAAACTTCAAACAAACTTTGAATATAGACTCGATAACGATTATTAATGCCCAAAAACGTAGGGGCCTTTATAAATAACTGCAAATATAAAAGGTCGTAAACAAACCGAGGCTAATCATCCCGAAAACATCCATTAATTCGGCATATCCACAGTAGATTTAACAATTAAAACAGCGTAGAAATGCACCCACCATGAATGTAAAAGTCATTTCGTTGCAACAGATGAAATCGGAGTATCAGAACTTGGCTCTGATATGAATTGAAGGATCTCATACCAAGAGTTCCATGAGCGCGTTCGGATCGCTCCGATCTCACCGTGACCGAAATATAACAATATACATTCATCACATACAATTATGCAAATAAATTTAATTATCGGCATGCTAAGAACAAAAAAAATCATAAGGGATAGAGTTCCATACCAGTTGAAGACTATCTTCACACTCCAGAACTCCAATGCAGCGGAAATCCTCTAAGAGATATACCAACACCCAGCGGGAATGTCGACTGCAATAGCACGATCAACGCTAACTCACGACCGTAATGGGGACGATACCACCACTAATGAGCCCCGAGTGTTCTCGATGTAAAAACCCAAAGGGTGGGCTTTGGTGAATTTGGTAGAGGACGGAGGAAAAACGAGTCGTGTAGGCGATAAGCAAGTGGGAGAGAAAACAACGTTATCGTATAGCAGAAGTGCTTATCACATAAAGGATCTACACGAGGATTTGTTGAAAGATCGTTTAAGAAAAGGTATGCAATCATTTAGCTAAATCGGCACACTATACGATCGTTTAGAGCTATTTGATCGTTTAGGAAACAGTGTGCGATTGTTTAGCGTGAGGTGGACAATCGTTTAGGTGGAGAAGATCTATCGTATAGTCTCTCGAGCGATCGTTTTACAAATCACCAGCGTGCTTTCAAATTCTCTTGGGCGAATGATGGAAAATCGATTGCACGATTCAAAATGAAAACTTTTTTCATTTTTAACCCATCGGTTACCATAACCAACGTTGCCCACTACCCACGTCTGAACGTGGAAAAATGATTAATTATCATATAATTAATCAATCAATCAATTAATAAATATAATCATATTATATTTATATCCTATAGTTTGATATCACATATCTACTATAGTATTTTCTCCTCTACTTGATATAAATCATATTTATATCTAATTTCCTCCAAAATAATGTATCTCATATATTTTCCAATTATATCATATATAATCAAACTTCCTCTTGTCAATTTGAACATTTCAAATTAACCTAAATACTATTTCTCGACTTTTATCCAAGCTACCCAGAGGACCTAATGGATCTGTGGCTCGAAGCTCTAACGGTACGTGAATAGCTGACTAAACTCTTTAGCCACGAGATCCACCGTCCGTTAACTGTCAGGCATTCCACTAAAGACCAACAGCTGAACTCTTCTTACCACAAATATATTTCTGTGTCAATCGGATATAACCAATCATGAGTACGATGACCCTTCACAATTGGGTCAATTTACCGTTTTGCCCCTGTAGTTACATCTCACTCCTTAAGTACCACTGATTCCTCTAATGAACAATACAACATAGTCCAACTAAGTGTGAACATCTCTCGGGCCAAGAGAAGGTGTGTGGCGCCACATCGTTCAAGTCCCGGAATCAGCCTTTAAGGGAGCCATCTATTTACTTACCCCTATCTCGGGAAAGAAGTGAATTCTATCTTGTGTAGCTGAGTTCTCAGCTCCCAAATCAGACGAATCCCCAAAATGGTAGGTTTGAATCGGCGACCTGGCCACTCGCACCAATACAAATCAAAGGACCGCCCTCAATGGCAGAAGTTCCCAACTCATTCAGGATTGAGGTCATGTTACCTATGGTCATCTTAGTGAAGTGAAATCTCTGTCATGAACGGTGTTATATAACGAGACTTTAACACTTCGTGGTCAGGTCTTATTCAAACTCTTTTTATATGACGTCCCCGCTCGCATGTTCCCAACACGAATGATCAGGATCAGACCATCTGTGACAAATCACAACACTTATGACCATTCCACAAAGTGGGCCACGTCCGTAGCGTTACCAGGATAAGTTTTCCCTCCTTTATCCATATACTACAGACCATTTTGGTTATCACTCAAGACATGATCCACTTGTATGTCACCACATACATGTTTGAGTCACATACAGATAACCAGAGATTTTATGTTTATTGGTTTGTGGTAAAGCAAATAAAACATTTAACCGAGCAAAATACAAGATGTGAAATAAATATCATATATTAACAATACAAGTGTTCGTACATACTGTTTACAAACTACAGGGCACGAGACTCTAGGGCATTAACCCCAATAGTTACAACTCTCTCCCTCTCTTTTCTCTCTACCCACATAAATGGGTGGTTGATGTTTTATAGGCATTTGATAGGAAGGAGTCTCTTTCATCATCCTGCAAGAAAGGAAGTCAAACAGATATACGTTATTGAATAGAGAAAATAGTGCTCTCTGTAAGTTTATGTGAAATTCCTTTCCCTTCTCTCGTCAATCAATTCTTTCCATCTTTCCAAACTAGTCAGAACCCACCACTCTTGGGTTCTTTACATGAGAATACTAAGGTCGCCATCGTGGTAGTGCCCACTTCTAGTTCGAGGGATTCTTGAAGATCTGTCTTCAAAGGTAAGGGTTTCTAAAACCTATTTTTTTTAAAGCGTGGTGTAATTTATGTAAATGCATAATTTGTTCTTTCTTGTCTGTAAAATTTTCATTCTATAAAAAATGGGATTGGGATGATTCCGCTTCCACTCAAGGTTCTCTTCAATTAGATCCTCTTCTAGAAGAGTGATACAGGTCGGGCGACGAAGAGTACGAAGAATACCATCAAGAGGAGAACACCACAGAAAAATAAAATGCGGTAGGTGTAGGAACTATGAGCATAATCGGTAAAACTACAGTAAACCGCTCACATCTGGGTGACCTACTGGATTAAATCCAAATGATTCAAATGTCGGTCGAGTGTGATTTTCTGTGTCACTTGTAATCCTCAATGTACATAGTCGGACTTATCAATTTCAAATGTATATCTTTTTCTCTTTATACATTCACGAATCTCTGGAAATGTCTATTCACGAATCTCTAGAAATGTCTCGCTCTCGCTCATCTCGCTTTGCCCTTTTTGCTCTCGCTAATCTCGCTCTCCCTTGTATAAATTGAATTAAGTGGTTGTCTATTCATGAATCTTTCTGGAAATTTCTCGCTCTCTTTGGATCTTGCTGTCGGTAATCTCGCTATCACTTACACAACTTTACTCAAGTTTGTCTATTCACGAATCTTTGGAAATATCTCGCTCTCACTAATCTTGTTATCCCTTATATAAATTTAATCAAGTAGTTGTCTATTCATGAACCTTTCTGGAAATGTCTCGCTCTCTCTGGGTCTCGCTCTCGCTAATCCCACTCTTATTTACACAACTTCCCTCGAGTTTGTCTATTCATGTTACTCAAATGTTTGTCTATTCATGTTAGTTCTATAGTGACAATTTAAATAAAATGTTAGTAAAATTACATCAATAATATACATAATGTACATGTACATCAATAATATGGAGTGTTTGTCCACAACTGACATGTCGATTACGTCCTATAGTCATTCATCTTCTCCTGGGTGATTACAGAAGGGGAACTACCCGTCACCAAATGCTTTAAGAATTTTACTACAAATATTCCACAATCTAGTGACCCATGTTGTGTGTTCGTAGCAGTAGGTCGGGATATTTTCCAGCGAGACGTTTCTATGTCTGACTTCCAACATTTGAAGTCATAATAGATATGAAGCGATGGTAGGGTGTAAGTTAATGGTTCAAGGCAAGTTTCCAGCTTCTTCTTCGATGTCATGGATGGTAGTGAATCGAATACAAACAACCGACCTCTATTTAGATCGAATGCAATCAACATCCAATATTGATTGATGTTTGTTACCGTATACATGAAGTCCACATCTGACCACTTGACATCAATTTACCCATGACATAATTCGGATACGTCTCTTCCCCTCATACTACGACAACATGAAAAGTCGACTTGTTCTTAATATGTTTGTAGACCCCATCTCGAGCATTAAGGTGGCTCTGCACAGCGAAATGAACATTAAAAACACATGATAGTCAACCAACGTAGACCTATTCAGAAGTGTAGTAAATGGTTATCGTTATTCCAATTGGCAGGATGGTGAAGTTGTTCATACACATTTCTGATCACCTATAGAATTTATCTTTTACGAACTGAAACAGGATATTTAGGGTCTGCATCCAGAACAAGATATACGTTAGGAGAGCGGAGTTCACTGTATGTACTTGGTAAAAAGGACGAGGATTGTAAACTTACGTCACACTCAACCTATGAACTTGGTTCGATCAACTCCTGGAAAAATGACTTGGATAATGGTCTAAATTCATTTTCTCCAACCTCATTGTCCGTATTCTTATCGGAAATCAAGTTCATCATTTTTGTGAATACAGCAGGTGGAACCTCATGCTCCAAGGAGTACTGGATTGTTGCTTTAAACCATGTCGTAGGTACCCCAAAGAGAGGGTACTTAATCTCCAGACAGTTCAAAGGAAGTTAAACCTTAATTTCCTTCTGTTTTGTTGTTTTCTTCTTTGGTTCGATTGAAGGTGTGTATTTATCAACAGTCTTTCTCTTACGAGTTGTTTTTCGACTCTCTACCATAACCTACAGAAATATAACAAAATAGTGAACATGTCGAATAACAAATATAAAGAAAGAGATTTTCGAATCACATAATGATCATACATGTGAATCAAGATGTATGGTGTCAGAGTGTGCGATAGGCGGTGGATCTAACATGTATTGTTTCTCAGAAGGTGAAACCTCATACTCCTCCCTACTCGTATATGGAGGTGGAAAGATAGTGGGCAAGCAACGGTTGAGGTAACAGGGTGAGAAATAGACGAGGTTGTGATATCAGGCTCTATGGGTGGTTGAAGAATGATAAGAAAGGTCGTGATATCAGATTGTACAAACGAATCAAGATGTATAGTATCGGACTGTACAAGTGAGGTAGGTGACCTAGGTAGAAGTAGGGTGGGCGACCTAGCTAGAGGTGGGGTAGACAACCTAGTAGGGGTGGTCATTCAAACTGCAAAAATCGAACCGTTTCTAAAAACTGAATTGAACCAAAAACTCAGTGAAATCGAAAAATGTGGTTCAATCCGGTTTGAAAAATTTTTGAAATCGAATTTGAAACTGAATCGAACCGTTTTTAATTTTGTAAAAAATATAACATGGATTTTTTAAAAATGCCAAAATCGGATTTGAAACCAATGGTTCAGTTCGAACCAATAAATCTATTCAGTTTGGTTTCACATTTTAAAAAATTCGGTTCATTCGATTTGACCTCCAAACCGAACCGTTTCCACCCCTACAACCTAGGTAAAGATGGGGTAGGCAACCTAGGTAGAGGTGGGGTAGGGGACCTAGGTAGAGGTGGGGTAGGTGACCTAGGTGGAGGTAGGGTAAGTGACCTAGGTACATGTTATGTTGGTGATCGAGATAGAGTCGGGATGGGTGAAATGGTGGCATCGTGGCCTGTCTATGGAGTGGGGGACCTCGTCGCCTCAAACACCATGGAAACTTTCATAGACTGTAATAGAGACAAAATAGTTGACAATTTTTCTCTGATGTCTCTTGTATCCATCTCCAGGTTTAATACACGACCATCCAAGCTCGATATTGAGCTGTCAATACTTTGTAGATACAAATATACAAGAGGATCAACATTGGCTCCCTCCCTATGGCTCGAAACCTCAGGCTTAAAATGATCTCCTCGGGGACAGAACGCTGCTCCTCAGGCTCAGGACGTACGTCACTCACTGACACATCATGAAACATATTCTCGCTGGGGGTGTAAGTAGACTGGTGGATGTTCATGTCCACATAAGATTTGTCGTCCCTCACTCCATCTTCTGAATTATCCTGCTTATCATCTTCCCCACCTTCAAAACTATCCTCTGAACTACTGTCACTCTCTGAACTACTGAAGCTCCCTGAACTCTCGATGTCGGAGTGTACTTGTCTCACGACCCGTCTATCAATTGGGGTATCTCGAAACTTCTTCTTAACATCGAACATGATAAGACCCTCTTTGACTTTTGTATGCATTAAGGATCCAATCTAGTAAGATGGTTAGTGTACATTTAACAACCGAATAAACATAATGTGGCTAGATTACACTTACATTTTGAAACTAAAAAATTTCTCTCTCGAGTACTTTGATGACACCGAGTAGGAGCATGACCACCGTAATATACGAGGCACTGCTACCTTTCTCTTTTGAATAGCAAAATTCTCTGCTATTGACGATAGAATCTCATACGTCCACACCTAAATATGAAAAAATTCGTATTTATAACTATGTTAATGTTAAACCAAAAATAAAGTTAAGTTAAGGAACATCTACATTGAATTCTTAGGGAAATCCACGGAGCGAGTACTTCACAACATAATTTTTATTTTCTCTCGCCTTCTCCTTGTATAAACCAACCTTATCATTTAGTGCAGTATTGAGGGCGTCGAGTGTCCTCTGCCAAATAATTGTACCCCAATCAAGATTATTGTAATAATCTTTGTCTTCAACATCTTCAAATAAAGTATGATCAACAACACTCTTTTGCTTGTTTTTACCCCTCGTTGTAATTGTGTAATATACTAGGGTGATTTCAATAGCATCATTGTCGTTTTTAAATACCAAATTATTATATTCTTCTTCTTTTAAATTCAGGTGGAATCAATCTAAGGTCGATCGATTACCAAAGTACCTTGTCGCAAGTTCTTGTAAGGACTGCTCACTCCGTATAACTCGTCGGAGACTGTCACAAACCAGTGATCAATAAAAAATCATCATTCGAAAATGTGATGACCTTTCCTCTGACAAAGAAACTAATCGAGTCCGCTCTCTGCTTTTTCACTTCCCTAAATAACATATGGTGGATAAGTGGGCTATTGAATACAAGTTCAATGTCTACAAATCGCCCAAAAACTGTTCTCTTGAACATCTCTAACTACCTTCTGGTAAGCTTCTCCTTCACAATCATGTTGGCATTCGCAACGTGGGCTAGACTTGTTACTTGTCTAGGAAACCTATCAGCTTCACGTATTTTCAAAGTTTTTGATATTTTAAATTACTCCTGCATTGTATGAACATTCAATTTATCAGTTAACATGTTCGTACTAAAAAATCACTAACAACACATACTGTTAAAGTCTCGCTCTCGCTTATCTTGCTCTTGTCCGTTTCGCTCTCGTCCCGTCTTCGCCCTATATCGCTCTCGCAAAACTCGCTCTCTACCTTGTCTGGCTCTAACTATATCTTCTTCGTCACCAACCAATGTAGAACGCATCGAAAACACATTAAAACCCAAAATAAAAAACATACGCGATCAATTAAACCCCGAAACCCACAGAACGTGACGACTGATCAAGCGAACCAACCTAAATAGACGCAACACAACATGTAAGATAAAAATTAAATTCACTTAACCAAGAACTTCGATTACAGTAGTAGAGAACTTCGATTACGGAAGTAGATGGACGATGGTTTTGCAGAGCGAGATTGAACGACACTTACACGAGAATTTTGAGCGACTGGAATGACCGTTGCATTCGAGCACACGAGTATCGTATAGATTTGAGGGGCATTTTTGTAATCTCATACCGTGATGACGTAAGCAGAGGGTCAATTGACAATTTTTTTAGAAAATTAGGTCATTTGGCATTATGGACCGAAATATTAGGTCATCGGCCCAAATTTCCTAAGTTAGGACTCAATATGATGGTTGAGGCCCATTTGCGAAAATTATTTATTTATTTATTATTTACTTATTGAAGAATATTAGCTATAATATTATTTTAATTTTTAATCAACATTTTAAAACTACCATTAAAATAAAAATTTTATCGAAACTGGAACGTAAAATAGTATATCTATGATCTATAAATGATTTAAATTTTCATTATAGACTATATTCATTTAAAATTCAAATTTTTTTACTTAATTTTAAAATTTATTAAATATTAATATTAATATTATAACTTTTGAAATAATTTTTTTATTTAACAAGTGGAAAAGTTTAGGTGTATGTTATATAATTCAACCTTATTATTACCAACTTATTTTATATATGTTAATTTGTACCATAAAATTTTAATTTCATCAACTCAAATCCTAAATTTGTACAACTATTGCATTTTATTATTTTAAGTGCAATTTCTCTACAAATTCCTAATTTTAACAAAAGGCAAATTAAGAAGTTTCGAAAAGTTATTAATGTGGATGAAATCATGTTAAATACATGAGTAAAGATCAAATGATTTACCATATTCATTTTAAAAAAATGATTTATCATAGAATAACTTCAGTAGGTTGACTTTCCTATGCATCCCGACTAAGGTCTCACAAACGTGCACTTCCCTTATGCCCCGCTTCACTAAAGTCACTCAATTTCCAAAAATAAAAAAAAAAAATCATGTGGCTTCTATCAACACATATTATTCATTATTGACTAGTGAGAAAAAAAGTTGTTGATGTTCCTTCAAATGAAAGCTTGTGAAAGGACAAGTTATACTTAAATTATTCAACTTTAAAGTAAAAATGGTAGTATTGTGATTTTTTTTTTTTTTTTTTTTTAAGGACAGAAGACTATTTGAGAAAATACTTGATGGTATTTTGTTTAGTGAAAGAATGGTCGGAAACGTAACCAAAAGTTTCACATTGGTTGAATATAGAAAATATTATTGGTATATAAGTTATGACAACTATCTCTATTTGTACAAGACAATTTTGAGTGAAACTAAAAACAAAGTTACGAGAGTTTGTCAAAATTACATTGTTGTAGAGATATGTGTAGTGTTAGTGTCCAAAGTCCCCAACAAGTACAAATTCTAATGTATAATTTTGTATTTCAAAATGATCGATCACTTTCTTTCTAAAATAAGCTCTATTTGGGATTGCTGTAACTTTTAAAATAATTGTCGGCAACTGGACTTTTAGAAAAATCAGCTGTGAAGAGAAGTAAAATGGTATTTGGAAAATTTTCAACTTAAACTTGAAAAAGTAAGTTTGGTAAATAATTTTTTTTTAAAAAAAAAAATCTTATTTTAGATATAATAACTAAAGTAGACTTGCAATCAATTTTTGTAAATTTCTTTTGTAATTTAAAATTTTAATAATTGTTTAGTATGATAAATTTTGTTTATTATAGATAATTTTTTAAAATATTAAGGAAAATAGCTTTATTTTAAAAAATAAATATAGTATACTTTTTTTAAAAAAAAAAATTATACATTTAAAGGGAAAATATACTTGATTAGATGAGAAATAGATAATATATAAAATAAATCTTTTTTTTTAAAGTATAAATTGAAAATAAAATATTAATTAAAAACTCTACTTGATTTTAGGAGAATCTAAAAGGTGGATACTCCTTTTAAAGTAACCATGAAATTAACTGTATTTTTAAAAGAGATTTTAACAAATTTAAGATTTTTTTTAAAAAATAATATTTTTTAATAAATAATGACAAAAATAGGGTTGGGGGGAATATTTTCAAAAATAGATATTTTGGAAAAGTATTGACAGATTTAGGGTAGTGAAATCGTGTACCCGATACACGAGTTCGCTTATTTTTTATTTTATTTTTTTTGTTTAAAGTATAAAAATTACTTTGCAATTGGGAAGTCCTTAGATTCTTATGGTTTATGTTTGTATTATTTAGAAGAATGAGTTTCAGAAGGTTTGCATAATTTACAAGCTTGAAATTTATAAATATTTGAATGTACAAATCTTTGAGATGAGTTTTGAATACTTTTGTACTTCTATTATTTCAAATTACTAGTTTAAGTAAAACACAAAATTATATTTGGCTTATAAAACTAAAATTCATGAATGAAAAATTTGTATCCAAATGTTCTAATTTATGTGTTGGACAAATAATGCTAAAATTAGTATAACTCAACGGACATAAAATTTGTACTTTTGACTCTGATGATATTAAATAATATTTACAATTAATTCTTTTGAGATTTACAATTTGAAAATGATATAATGTGGGATTTAAAAACGACCTCCCCTGGCCCTTACTCCTCAGGGGGTTGTCTTCGTGTCCCTCTAAATTAGGTTTACTCCATTGTCGCGCTCGTCTACAACGAATATGTCTTCGATCGGTGTCAGCAACATTGAGTCGTCTTGTTTGTTGAATAATACTTTCTACGTTCATCAATGTTTGTTGACACATTGAACCCAATTCTGGAAGGTTGTTCTGCACTGAATATTGTTGAACTTCGCCGATAAAATTATTCTCTAGAATAAAAAAAATATATTAAACAATATTCATATTATATACATGGAAAATGCCTAATTTGAAATATCTTACCATGCAGTAATAGTAAGCGCCGTCTGGTGAGATAATTCGTCTTGTGATCGAATTGTACCAGGGAAAGTAGTCGTCTGATACAGTTGGCTCATCTGTTAATTCTCCCTGTGCACAACGATCACGTCGTCCATGCCAGTAGGATAAATACTCCGCATGGATTCTGACGCCAGTCTTGGTCGTGCTTACCCCTTAAATCGATCTAGTATAGTTCTGGGAGTGTATAGGACAACGAAGATATCGTTTGTCGCATCCCGAACGTCTCAACACACGATCTGGATGATGCCACTCTACTATATGGAAGCATATAAGAGGGCTAACGGTCAACCAGATGTCTTCACCATCATGACAATAATCAGGTAATGATGACCAAATCTGTGAGTATGGCGTCCAAATAACCTGACAAAAAATAATAATAATAATAAGTATACATATAAAAAATTTTAAATATTCATTTATATACATATTTACTACCTGATTGGGCGTCAGCATGTCGAATGTTTTCCTGTACACGAGCAACATATTTGCTGACTGTTCCGAGGCAGCTAATACACCACTCCATCTAAAATTATAAAAAAATAAAATTAATTTATATTCTTACATAAAATGGTAACAAAATAAATATATTATTAGGGCCTGTAGTTGGACTTGTGGTGCTAGAATTGAAAATCGATTATAAGCCCACACTTGTAATAATATCAGTGGCCCCGCTATTTCCAACGCTTGTGCATTGGAAGCCCGACAAAGTTCTCTGTACAACTATGCAAGACATGCACCACCCCACGAGTACGTACCAGCGTGCTCAAAATCAGACAATAATGGGAGGAACATGAGATGCACCAGAGTATTTAACTTGTCAGCAAATAAAAATCCTCCAATAAGCTACATGATGTATTCTCGTGCGTACCTACGTACGCTGATGTCGTCAGCATTGGGAGGTAATTCGAGAAACTGGGACGCCAACCAAGGGATACTCAATCTTGATTCCTTCAGATCTTGAACGCCTAAGAGCTCTTCACAGACGTTTTTCTAGTCATACTGTAGTGAGCCTGTCAGTGGTTGCCCGTCCACTCTTAACCCAAATTGTACGGCGACATCCTGCAGCGTAATAGTGTATTCCCCACAAGGCAGGTAAAATGTATGGGTCTATGGTCTCCAGCGCTTAACTAGAGCAGTAATCAGGTGCCAATTAAGCTGGATGAAACCAATCTGTGGAACCCTAAGAAAACCCGCCTCCTGAATATATGGAATGATGCGATGATCAAATGGGATAGTACTCTGTGCAGTCGGCTCCCTCCTCCGACAACTCAACACTGTAGTGGAAGAACTATCCCATATTGTCTGTGAACGATGCGTGTTTTGTTGGTACAATTGGACAGGATTAGAAGGACTAGGCTCCATTACCTAAAAAGTTCAAATTATATTACATAATAAAACCGATAACATAAAAGATACATAAAAAGTACATAAGAAAATACAATTACATAAAATAAGTTTATTAAATAAATTCATTATAAATACATAAAGAATACAAATACATGAAATATAAAATTACATGGAAATTTACTATTTACACAAATAATACAAATACATGAAATAAAGAATACAAGTAAAAAAATCAAAATCAAAATCCTAATGACCCAAAGACGACGAAGCGCCAAGTGTACGGTGTGGACAAGTGCATATTTTGTATATATATCCCCACGATCGAGTGCTTCACTGATTTCTTGTCTCCGGCGTTCAAAATACAATAGTGTGTGGTACAATATTAGCCTAACCAAAGAAGTAATGGGTAACATTCTAGCACCTTTAAAAATCAGAGTCATCCACCCATAGCGGTACCCACCGTCATGTGACTGTGTCCATTTTTCTAAGTCAATGTCTGAAAAAAATTCAAGACATTCAGGGTGCAATTGTTTCAATTCTTTCATGCATCGAATGAACTTACGCCTTTAGTGTTGATTTCCGGCCTTAAACACCAAATTTTTTAGTTGCTTCGATTTATATCTTGTATTGAAATTACTGGCAACATGGCGAAGACAATATCGGTGGTACGCTCTGGGTTCATTCCAACCAATTTCTTCATTATTAATTGCAGCAAGAATGCCCTTATATCTGTCAGAAATCAAGTAAATACCCTCTCTTTGGGTAACATATTCACGCAATGCCCACAAAAACCATGACCAGCTGGACGAATTATCACCTTCTACGATAGCAAAAGCAAGGGAAAATATATGTCCGTTTGCATCAACAGATAAGGTTGTTAATAATTTTCCCTTATACTTTCCGTATAGATAAGTTCCATCAATCTGGATTAATGGCCTACAATGGTTGAACCCTTCTCTACCAAAAGACCAAAAAACTCGTCCAAAAATAGTCGTACCTGGCACATCAGAGGGAAGGAAAAACCAGTCTATTTGTATTCCTGGGTTGTAATGAACAACAACACTCAGCCAATACGGAAGCTCCGAATATGATTTCTCCCAGACGCCAAACACAGCAATTAACGCTTTTCTCTTGGCTTGCCACACCCGTCTATAATTGACATTATAGCCATGTTGTCTTTTAATGGCTTCTTGAAGTAAGGCCACAGGTACTCCAGGATCAGCTCTAACCAAATTTTGAATTTCGATACTCATGAAATTTGAATCCAGCTGTGAATGATCTTGTGTCAACTTTGAAAACAAACACGAGTGTTCTCCTTGAAGTTTTGTGATTTCGAACATCCCATGACATTTGCGCTGACATGCCCATAGCCTCCAAGCACACCCGTCACTCCAGGATTTACATTTAACATACCAAAGGTCTTAATTTGATTCCACTACGACAATTTTGTAGTGTTTCGTCATACAATATTTTTTTACAGCAAACTGTAAATCTTCTTTGGTATTAAATAACATCCCCTTATGTATTAAACTACAGTTATCTACTCCTACATTCCTTTCTTCCAAAGTAGACTCTAGTTCAAACGTTGAATTTGTCATTTCCCAATCTATTTGGTTAAACATTTCCGACGAGATCTTGTTCACCACTACCGTCGTTTCCAAATAATTCATCCACTTCAACGTCGATGTCACTATCTCCATCATTTCCAGGTGTAAGAATTACTAAATCTTCGACATATTTATTATGTTTTTTTCAACTGTTATAGTTGACAAAAAAAATATGTTAATATGTCAACCCAACAAACTCTAATTTCTAAGTTTTCTAAGTTTAAATCAATCATATATAAACTATATAATACACTATACATAAAACATACATAAATTATACATACATAAATAAACATAAACTATACATAAACTATAGTTTATACATACATAAATAAATTATACATACATACATAAACTATACATACATACATATATAAACTATACATACATAACTATACATAAACTATAAATACATACATACATACATAAATAAATTATACATACAAAAACTATACATACATAAACTATAACTATTTATACATACATAAACTATAACTATTTATACATATATAAACTATAACTATAACTATTTATACATACATAAACTATAACTATTTACACATACATAAACTATAACTATTTACACATACATAAACTATAACTATACATAAACTAACTATACATAAACTATACAAAATGTACAAAATTTAGCCCAAAAACATGCAAAAACATACATATAAATACAGATCAGCCCAACTAGAGAAAGAAATATACCAAGCAAAATTTGGCAGCAAAAAATGTAGGAAAATCGAGAACCACGACCGCTAGATTCAGTGAATATCAAATGGAGGACTGAAAGTCAAGCAAAATCAAAGTTTTGAAAGATTTCGGTGAAATAGAGGCTTCGGTGAGGAAAATCAACGATGGTTTCAGTGAGGGGTCGATGATTTCGGTAAGGGATCGACGGTTTGGACGAGGAAAATCGGCGGTAAGGAATATGAGTAGCCGTTTCGGTGAGGAAGAAGAAGGGTTGGGGCGGAGCTTTTAAGGCGTGGAAGTCGTGTACCGCGTGTACCCGGTACACGATTTCCTCAGTCAAACCTGCATGACTGCCACGCCAGACTGGGCGTACCAGGTGGCCAGGGAATCGTATATCCGATACATGATTTAGGCCTTATCGTGTACCCAGTACATGATTTAGGTGTAATCGTGTACCCAATACACGATTTAAACACCTATTTTTGGGAATACTTTCCCCACAACTCTATTTTTGTCTTTATTTATTAAAAAAACATTATTTTATAAAAAAAAATTCAAATTTAATTTAAATCTGTTTTACCAAATGTAAAAAAATAGTTAAGATTTTTTTCAAATGACTTATTGACAAAGCTAACACAATACCAAATACAGCCAAAGCTCATTAGATTGATGCCCATACATTTCATAATTCAAATGTCAAATTAAAAATATAAGAAGTTGTAGAAGATAAACTTTGATTTTAAAGTTTATGCGATTCTTCTTATCACACTTTGTAAAAAAGATAAACTTTGATTGATTTTTCTTTTTCTCTTTCATTTCCTGTCCTTTATTGTAAATGCCATCTTTTTTTCAATCTATCTTGTTATACTTAAATTACGTCATGCGTAAGGATGTTAAAAAAATCCGATGATTCGAAAAAATCGATCTATCCAATTTAACTCGTACAATTTTAGGTTGGGTTATCAACTCATTTGAAAGGATTGGGTTATCAACTCATTTGAGTTGGGTTGTATTCAAATAAATGAAAATTTTATGGGTTGGGTTGGTTCATAGATTCACCTAATATAAGCCAAACCAACCCCAACCAACCCAAATTTATTATTAACTTTAAAATATATATTTTTATTACTTATAACATAATTATTTATACATATATTGATTTTAATTTTATTTAATTTTAATATTTTTTTAATAATTTATTTTTTAACAACTCTTAAAAGTGGTTTCTTTGTACTTTAAATAGAAAATTTTCATTATATAAATTGAAATTTAGTTATTAATCTTAATTCAATATATGAAAACAATTAATTAGATTTTTATAGTTTAGTTGGGTTGGGTTGGGTTGGGTTCATTTTTTTAATAAGAGTCATTTGGGTTGAAAATGTTTACAACTCGAACAATTGTGTTGGATCTAAAAAATCTTTTAACCCAACTCAATCCAATCCATGAACACCTCTCAAACTCACTTTGTTAACACCCCTAGTCATGTGAATGTCAAACTCACTTGGTTAGAAAAATAGTATTATAAGAAAAATGGAATGTTTTTATTTTTATTTTTTTTATACATATCTCGTCTTTCACTTTTTTAATATTATTATTTAGTACACCTTACCAGAATAATAGTTTTAAGTTAAAATATCTTATTGGATATAATTATATATTTCAATTTCTCTCGATAAGTCACTCTTTAATTTCGATTATTCGTTTAGTTATTTAATCACATAATTAAAATATTTAAAAGTTAAAATACTATTTACGTCACCTATTTTAAAACTTGCTCTTTTGTAATCTATTAAATTTACCTTTAATAAATTTTAAATTTAGTTTATACTTCTAATTTATTGTTGATTTTTTTTAAAAAAATATTTTAAGAATTTAATAGTCCTTTTGCTATAAATATTAGAAACACACAACATTACCATATTCCTCCCTCCTCAATTTTATTAGATCATTTTTAATTCAAAATGAAACTGTAAATACTACTATACTTCAAAGGTTATTTATTAAAGTAATTCTAAAACCATGTTTACTTTTTCTTTATTAAAAAATTAAATTTATTCGATAATTTTAAAACCTTATCTTCAAAGATAATACTCAGAATTTAAATGTGAATATATTGATTTTGAGTATAATAGTAATGAGAGATTCAAACTGTATTCATCTTGATCACTAATATATATCTATATGTCAATTGAGTTATACTCGTTTTGATTAACTACTTATATTTTTAGTATAACAAGTGAAGATATGAATGATCTAAACTATTGACTTCGAGAGTATAAATCTATGCTAATTAGTATCGGGCTTAACTATATTCACTTTGACACGAAAATTGGTTAATTAGTGGCAATATAAAATAGTTTTATTTTACGAGTAACCCAAATTTGGTTGGGTTAATACTTAATATCAAATGACTCATATTAAAAAAGTAATGAAAACTAACTTCTTGCTTATGTCACAGCATTATCAAACATCCATCTATTACGAATTGATGAAACTCTTATCACAAATTTGAGACCCATCACAATTTTTATACAAATATAAATTATCGTAAAATTTCATTCGAGTTTCATCAATTCGTTATGAATGAGTATCTGCCATTGCGAATGAACAATTTAACATGATTTTGTGCAGTAATAAAAAAAGATTAATTTTCATTTATGTTTAGAAAATGAGGTATTTGACAAACATCCAAGGTCCCATGAAGCATGTAATAACCACACATGTGTGAGCCCAAAATCAAAGGAGTCCATTTTCTTGGCAGGCGATTGACGCAGCCTCTGGCGAGCGTTGAACTCAGCAACTCTTGCGAAAGGAAAATCCAAGTAAAATTTCCCACATTCCTTCAATACTCCTACTTTTTCTCTTTTGTGCAGCTTAAACAAGAAATTCTTGTTCCACTATGCAGAATTTCTAATGCGGATCCAATGCACCTGGACCCTCAACCGCTTTCAATTCAGGCCTTCCGTTTCGTTCAGATGTATTAATATTCAGCCAACGCCAAGTTCTTTTCGCTCATCAGTTCTGGCCACCATGTCCACCGTTTCCACTGAAAACACCATCGTTTCCGACCAGAATGGATCGACCAACGACACTCATAAGCCATTACAGGTTAACCCTAGCTCCCTAATCTCTTATTCCCTCGTGGGTTTCTGTTCGATTCGATGGTGGGTTTTTCTTTTCCATCGCCTCTTGGTGGAATTGGGTTTGGCATACTCATGTTCTTGATTAGATTTCCCATTTATTTTCTGGGTCATGCTTAAATTTTCGATTTTGTTTTCCTTTCTTGCGCTACCTTATGATAGATTATCGAGAGATGCAGTCTGTGGAACCTTGCTAATTTACTGTTAGTTCCTCATTTTGTGCAAATTGAGGAGTTTTAGTTTGTTGGGTGCGCTTTGGAATGGATTTTCAGTTGCTTAATACAGGAACAACTGGGTTATGATTGATTTCAGCCGTTTGAATTCGATGATTTTTGGGTTTGTTTGGAAATGGTTTAGTATGTTATGTTCATGGATCCACTTATCAATTTTACATTCCCTTGGTGGTGAAGTGTGTGTTTGGAATGACTTTTTAAGAAATGTTTTAGTGTTTTTATAAATTTCTGTATTATTTTTAATGATCTAATCGAATACTATGGAAATGTTGAAAAATATTGTTAATGGGCATACTACTAACACACATGTCATCCTTTCAAAAAGTAATATCAAACTCATTCTTGCCCTTTTTTGGTCAGCATTCACAGGAATCTGAAAGTTCAGATTCCTTTTTACCAACTTCAAGCTTTTGCATTGCTCTTATATCATACCAACCAACTGTCCACTTACCCAAAAAATTTTGTAACTGTGATGGCTTACATTTTATGAAGTACTCCAACTCTGCGTCATTCTTCTTTTGTTCTCAATATAAGTTCCATTTCCTATCAAAAGAAAAAATTGTAGGTTTATTTTCTCCCACTCATCATTCAGCCATACCATTAGATTTGTATGTTACAGAATGATCCTCTTTTATTTAGTAATAAGTTGTCGGTATTACTGATATAGTGATATACTATTTAAACGAGTAAATCGGATGTTTGAATCTACTTCACTAGCCTTTATTTGAATTTTCTGGTGAAGCAATAGCACCTAGAATAAGCTGTATTTTCATATAAACAGATCTGGCATTACGTTTTCAATTGAGCATGCTTGACTTTCCTTCTCCGGTTACCATTCCTATCTTTTGTACTTAAATGACTGCTGTTATGTTGTTCTTTTAGTATCTGCTGCATGTTATCTTTTGTCAATGTCAAGAGTGAATATCGACTATGATTATAATGCTTGGATTATGATATGATTCCCTGATTTTGGTTCCTTATTGGCCGAAGAAGCTTTAATATGTATATAAGATATGTTTTCGTACAGTAAGGTAGGGATTTTTAAGGACTGTATGCTTGAATGGAAGAATAGTTTTTCATCAGAACTTCAAAGTTGGATAATCTTTATTGTTAGCCTCATTGATATTGCCTTTGAATAAACTGCTCTGTTTGGTAGGTTTCAAACCGGCTCGAAAAGTTCAAAACAACCATTTTCACTAGAATGAGTAACTTGGCAATTCAGTATGGGGGAATAAACCTCGGCCAAGGTTTTCCAAACTTTGATGGTCCCGATTTTGTAAAGGAAGCAGCAATTCAAGCCATCAAGGACGGGAAAAATCAATATGCTCGTGGATATGGAGTGCCAGATTTGAACTTGGCCATTGCTGAGAGATTCAAGAAAGATACTGGACTTGTTGTTGATCCTGAGAAGGAAGTTACAGTTACCTCCGGGTGCACCGAAGCAATTGCTGCAACCATGCTTGGGTTAATAAATCCTGGAGATGAGGTTATCCTTTTTGCTCCTTTTTATGATTCTTATGAAGCCACTCTATCAATGGCTGGTGCCAAAATCAAGTGCATCACATTACGCCCTCCAGATTTTGCTCTCCCTATAAATGAGCTCAGGTCTGCAATCTCAAAGGATACACGGGCAGTTCTTATTAACACGCCACACAACCCAACCGGAAAAATGTTCACAAAGGATGAATTGAATGAGATTGCCTCTCTCTGCATCGAGAATGATGTGTTAGTTTTTGCTGATGAAGTTTATGACAAGTTGTCTTTTGAAATGGACCACATTTCCATAGCCTCTCTTCCGGGAATGTACGAGCGCACCGTTACCATGAATTCGTTAGGAAAAACATTCTCCCTCACTGGTTGGAAGATAGGGTGGGCAATCGCCCCGCCTCATTTGACATGGGGAGTGCGACAAGCACATGCTTTCCTTACGTTTGCTACTTCCACTCCAATGCAGTCAGCTGCTGCTACAGCTCTCCGAGCACCTGATTCTTACTATGAGGAGCTGAGGAAAGATTATTTAGCAAAGAAAACCATTTTAGAAAAGGGACTGAAGGCAGTTGGTTTCAAGGTCTTTCCATCAAGCGGAACCTACTTTATCATTGTCGACCACACCCCTTTCGGGTTGAAGAATGACGTCGAATTTTGTGAGTATCTGATCAAAGAAGTTGGAGTTGTTGCTATTCCAACCAGTGTTTTCTACCTTAACCCAGAAGATGGGAAAAATCTAGTTAGATTTACATTCTGCAAAGATGAGAACACCCTCAAGGCCGCTGTAGAGAGGATGAAGGAGAAGCTAATAAGGAAGTCGTGATTGCGGAGAGCCTAGTTTCGTCAAAAAAATAAATTTTAACTTCATATAAATGCTTCCATTCGAGTAGAATATGAGCTAGCTCTTTCCCCTGGTACTTTGAAGTTCAATTTATGGCATCAATGAAAGGAAAAATCTAGTCGAATAAACATTTACAGTTGCTTTGTTTGTTTGTAGCGGATAATTATTGTAAAAGCTACAACAATATTGTCTTAAGTGCGGTAGATTTCTCTTTATCTCCAAATTATTTTCGTATGGCTTCAGCAGTAAAATACAGCGGTGTAAGCTGGTTTGTTTTGATTGGTATGTATACTGAAAGAACCAAAATTGATAACGTCTCTGGTCTAGAATTTGAAATTTGGATCTGACACTTGATGACTCGACATTCTGACATTCCTCTACTATCTAACAAAGTCATCTTTGTTTATCATAAACTATTTTTAAGAGTAAAAACTATCCTCACAAATTAAACAGGTTTTCTTCAAGAGGTCACCCTACATAGAATTACTCCCACATTGTTGATATATATTCTTAGTCATATTTTCATATCATTAGGATCGTTATTATTCGGATATGATCTTGGTTAATTTATGTACCTTTCCTAAACTTGGGTGTTACACAAATCAACCAACAAATCTCAATCTAAGTATAATTCAATTATTTTAAAATGCATGTCATCGATTAAAATGTCAGATATTTGAATCTTCCAATCTATTTAGAAAAAAGAAAGGAAAAAAATCGATCAGTCTCATGAACAGATGAAAAACTAAACAACAAGAGAGTTCAAATTAATGAAGCTACTCAATTTAATTAATCTCGACGTATACTCATAACAAAATAACAAAAAAGAAATAATCTCATCTACTTCCAACTTTTACTCCATTTTCTTTCTTCTTTTATAATCCTATCATTTTAAGAGTTTTTTCTTGTTCGCTCAAAGAACATAAAACAACATTTTTAGAACATTGTTTGTTATTTTTGTGCAATTAATAAATAAAATTTACATTTAACACGCCAATTCTTTCTTCAGGGAAAATGTCCAAAAGAAATTAAATTAAATAGATTTTTTTTTAAAAAAAGTATGAAGTAAAAATTAGTAACTTGTTATATTATATATATAATATAAATATCAAGCCTATTGTACTAAAACAAATACACACGCCAAACCTTATTAAAAGCCAATAATATATTTTAATCTGTTATCAATAATTTCTCCAAAAAAAAAAATTCTGTTATACATAAAATTGAACTTTATTTGAATAAATTGGTTATTAACGTTTAACCGTGATTCCTTAAGAAAAAACGTTTAACCATGATTAAGAGAAATATGTTTTTTTTTTCGAATTAAAAAATCTTGATAAATACCGTTTCTAAAAAAAAAAAGATAAATACTGATTTATGATACAAAATTTCATAAATGATTAATTATTTATAAATTATTGTATCGATAAACCACTTCATAATTGTTAATTACGTTCCAATTATTTCTAACATCTCTCCGTTCCATTTTTCAACCTAAAGTAATAATATATCCTATTAATTGTAATAGGTAGAATTGGATAGAGGGCATAATCAAGCTTATGAAGTACATATTCTATTCGATCAAGAAAATGAAGAAAGTTGAGCCAAAAAAACTACACCTATTATCCAATTAAGTATGAGAAGAGGGGAGTTTGAGCCACGACCCAAACTGACTTGCTCGATGGCCAAAGCGAACCCTCTCCAGTTGATAAATGGGACACGTGTGACCTATTTGGGTCATGAGAAGAAGAATAGTACGGGTTAAAAGCCCAAATGGCCTCCTCGACCTCGACCACAACCAAAGATGAGGTAGAGGCCGACCCTCTTTATTTGAAGAACAAGGCATGTTAAATGCATGCCCTAACTCATTTGGTTCGAGAATTAACTTAAGATGATTAGAAAACCTTGATGTGAGCATTATAAATAAATACATCATTATAACTTTAGAAGAAATAAATGTTAATTCTCATCTCTAAAACTCTTGTAACGACCTAAAACCTATTACTTACTTAGACATCGGAGGCATTGTGGCAAGTACCTATTAGTGCCTAGATTCTTTTTGTTTTATAGGTCACATCTTTTTTAAATTACAAATTTATCGTTATTGTCATGTGAAAGTTATATATATTTTCTAGCCAAATTTTAGCATCAAAATTAATTAAATCACGTTTGAATTCTCTACTTCTTAAGAAAAAAGTCGAACTTTATAAAATTTTCAAAATCATTTCATCATTAAAAATAAATTTTGAAAAGAAACTAAAACAAAACACACCAATTATGAACAAAGAATTTGAATGAACATAATAATTTAAAAGAAAAATAAAAAAACGCAATTTTCTTGTAGATCACGCAATATAAGGCACTGGAGTACATTTCCGAAAATGGGCTTTCCAGAAGAAATAAAATTCCGAAAAAGGATATTAACTGCCCTCCCAACTCTCATTAATTACCAACAAAAAAAAAGAGTAAATAATAATAATAATAAAAAGTGACTTCACGTTCACGGTTCCCAATATTCACGCCTTTTACCATTAAAAAATCTCAGCCTTTGGTTCCTCCTTCTCACATTACTATTTACTACCCCTTCGTCCTCGTGACTACGATTTTTTACCTATAATTCTTATAATTATTTATGCATTTTTAAAATAATTTTAAATCGTAATTCATTTTTTAACCGTTTCATTTCTACCCAACTGTTTGTTATGTTTTAGTTCAACTATATAATACATTCACATTCTATTTCAGCGTTACAATTTGACTTAAATAAGTTGAATTTTAGTCCAACCATATGCCCCATTCCTTGGTTTTAGAGTCAACCTGATGTTTTTTCAACCGAGTGAGGGATTTAAATTTCAAACTTTATCAAAATATTAGAGATATGTATATTAAAATCAATACTTCATTTAAATGATTAACTTTTTTTAATTTTGAAATGTGTATGTAGTAGACGTTTAAAATATGTATTTTAATATATAATTAAACAAACAATATTCAAAAGTTTTGTCCAATTACTTAATATTCACCCATGTCTAAGTTTTTTTTTCTTCTTAAAAAAAAAAACAAAGTTAAGATATTTTATTAAGAAATAAGAGGAGGTACAAAATTACAAATGTCTTTTAGGGCTAAATGTCAAGGGAAAGATAGAAGTGGTATTTAAACATAAAAAATGAGAAATGGCTTGGGAGGATATTTCGCTAAAGAGTGTGTAACAGAATTACAGGCTCTTGATGTATAAAAAATCATAAAAAATAGTTGAGAGAAGCTTGTATATCATCCAACCAAACTCCAAATTCATTTATGAAATGTGCCTTTGTTTGAAAAGCTATAATAGTAAAGAGTGAATCATATTCAATAGCAAGGTTCTTAAAACCAAGGTTTAGAGCTGTTGATAACATGAACTTGACTTTGGTGAGTATTGAGTATCTTGAAGAATATATTCAAAATGTAGAATAAATATGGAAAGTCTGAGAATAAGTCAACATCTAAATTAACCTAAAAATAAGGTAAATTATAACCGATTTAACAACAACAATGATGGATCCACTTCAATCACGCAAAATTGCTCCATGCCTGGAAGAGGAATCACAAGGATTCCAAGCACCATCAACATTGTTACAATACATGTCTAAGTTAAAGATATTATAATTAAATAAAATAATGAAAATGATTTTTAGGTTTTTCTAAACTCTTTTAATATAGAGAATTAAAATATAGTAAACATAATTAAATTGACATGTACCCATTTTCTTTAAGTTGAAAATTTAAATTTCCATACACTACGTTTGTTCGTACTAAAAAAGTATTACAATAATGTTCATAAAAGCATGAACCAAGATAAAATAAAACTACGAAAAAATAGATGATATAATAATCTTAAATATACAATAAATGAAACTATAATTTTGAAAAAAAAATTAAAACAAAATTTAACACAAAGTCTAATGACCAAATCAATATATCCAAAATACTAAAAAATAAAAAGAAATTAAGAATCCAAACCACACGAGAACATATTTGATAATATTTAGTCTATTTTTGGTTCATGCAATTGAATACTTTTGATAAAAGAAAAAACAAATCACATTTAACTATATATACATATATATCTTTGGTTTTTCCTTTTTTTTTTCGGGGAGTAAATGTCCTTGAATTAAAATATCACTAAAACACTAAACTAATTTATGTATATCAAATTCTACCAAAATGTTTAGGCTTACCTATTCAACAAACGAAGAGAACGTAGGCCCAAAAAAATCACCCAACTACGGTTAGGGTGGTCCCAATCGTCCGATCAAACCATGATTTAAAAAATTCAACGGTGATTAGACCAGGACGTACCTTACTTAAACTAACATCACCAACATGGAATCATTAATTATCACCTATTTGTCAATGCGCGGGATTAATCTACGAATCTAAATCCGACGACCATAAACATCCCGCCCAGACCGGGATGTCGCACAATTCAATCTGACCGTCAAACTAACCAACGGTCCGGATTACACTCCATCCCTCACCGGGCCCCACCCAAGGATTCTCGGTATAAATATATAAACCTGGTCCATCGTCTCCGATTCGCACCATTTTTATCCTTTTTTGTTTTTTTTGTTTTTTCAATTATATAATATCTAAATTACGTTACAAATCCAGAGAGATCGAAGGAAACTCCATTTCCTTCTTCATCTTCTTCAATTTTCTCTTTCAGGGTTTTTCTTTTCTTTTCTTTTCTTTTTTTTTTGTTGCTAATTTGCGCACTGTGGTGCTACTTATCCTGCGCTGTCGCTCTGGAATGTCGCCGGCGGAGCGTAGAACTATTTTCTCATCAGAATTTCGAGGTATAGGAGTGTTTTTTGAAGAAGAAAAGCCGAATTGAAGATACTCGAAGATTTGAATTCGGATTCGGATTCGGATTCGGTCTTAATCGGACTCGTAATGGATGGCCAGAAAAGTCAGTTGAAGCTTACGAGAACTCAGTCGTCGTTACTCCGTTCTTCACCGACTTTTCGATCGTCCTTTCATAGTTTATCGTCCATCACAGAGGGGGAACTCATCGCTGTTCATCAGGAGGATGATGATGAAGAGAAGCAGAGGCCTAAGAAGCCTCGTAGGTCCGGTTCATCGCCGAGAACCGGATTGAACCGATTTGCGAACCGTGTTCTTGTTATGGCTTTGCTTCTTTGCTTTACCTCCTTTTCGTTGCTCTTTGCGTTCTTCTTTCTAAGGAAGGATGGGCTACTCCCTTCGGAAAACTTGTTGTTGGCTTTGATTTTTGTTGCTATTACGCTTGTATTTGTTAGCAAGAATAAGGGGTTAATTTTACATATTCTTTCGTTTATCAAGCATTCCTGGCACCAGAGTACGAAGAAATTATGTTACACCAGGACGGATTCGACTCCGGTCCAGTGGTACATTGGGGATTCGAACGGAGCCGAAGACGACGCCCAAAAGCAGAGTAAAATTATCAGAGAGGGCGTAGAGTTCTATAGCAATGGCGATTTCTACGAGGGTGAGTTTCACAACGGGAGTTGTAATGGTAGTGGTGTTTATAACTATTTCCTAAGTGGTAGATACGAAGGAGATTGGGTCGATGGGAGGTATGATGGCTATGGGGTTGAGGGCTGGGCGAAAGGGAGTCGTTACAGAGGCCAATATCGACAGGGTCTTAGACATGGATTTGGAGTCTATAAGTTCTTCACGGGGGATTCCTATGCCGGTGAGTGGTACAATGGCCAAAGCCATGGCGTTGGGTTTCAGACTTGTGCTGATGGTAGCTGCTATGTTGGCGAGTTCAAGCGCGGCGTTAAGCATGGCCTTGGATGCTACTATTTCAGGTAACTAATTGAGGCATTTCAATCGTTTTGTTTTGTTTCTTCTTCTTGTTGGGCTCTAAACGGTTTCCCTGAAGCTTTGGCGTGCTTGAATTTCATCGGATTACTCTTTTTGGATTTTGATTGCTTATAGTTAATACAACAGTAAAGTATTTGAGCCCATAAATTTGGTTGTAAGTTGTCTTAGGCGCTATGTCTTAGTTCAATTTTGTTGCATTTCTGGTAGGAATCTGGTTGATTTTATTGGTATAAATTATCTCTTGTATAAACGTAGTCCTGCTTGAATTGGTAACTATGGTCGGCTGTTTCCTAATTTGTTTTGGTTTTATGAACATCTGGGTTCTGAAGCCATTTGGTTATTACTTGAAACAAATGATCATATCTGTTTGGAGTTCGCTTCCTCTTATAGTACTGTCAAATCTAACAAGAGATAGAATATGTAGTAAACATTTGTTAGTTCAATTTGACTTTAAGCTACAATAAGGGCTGCTCCTTGATGACCCATCTCATTAATTATCCTGTTCTCTACGCATCTAGCATTGAAATGTCGTTTGTTTATTGAGAAACTAGCTGGCTGGTTTTCTGTTGGGGGTACATGAATTTAACTAGAATCCCAAATTGCATTTGCTCGTGCTGTAGAAATGGAGATAGATATGCTGGAGAATACTTCGGGGACAAAGTACACGGTTTTGGAATTTACCATTTCGTAAATGGCCATTGTTACGAAGGATCATGGCATGAAGGCCAAAGGCAAGGATATGGTACATATACTTTCCGAAACAGCGAGGCGAAATGCGGAGAATGGGATGGTGGCAGCCTCAAGAATCCTCTCTTGCCGCTGAACGACAGCGTTCTCCAAGCTGTTCAGGTGCCTAGTTTTAATCCATCCATTGATCTCTAGTCACCATTGTTGTGAGAGTTTTAGCTGTAGCTGAGAATTGAGGTGATTCTGATAACGTTTGTACTAAATGCAGGCAGCTAGAAAGGCAGCAAGGAACGCTATAAACCTTCCCCGGTTGGATGAACAAGTGAATAAAGCTGTGGTTGCTGCTAATAGAGCGGCCACTGCGGCCAGAGTTGCTGCCATCAAAGCCGTTCAAAATCGAATGGATGGTAAATTTTGCGATTCTGATGTTTAAGGCTTTTGCTTTGCTAGTTGCTAATTTTATAAGTCGGGCAAAAAAAATCAAAAACCCTGGTGGCTAAAAACTCACCGGAGGTGTTTTCAAGTTTCTATCACACTTCAACTTGTATATATTCCTCATGTATATTAATGAAATAGAGCACTTTCTATCTCTCCTCTAGACTTTGTCTCTCTTCCCCCACACCCCAAATCTCAGTGGTCCCTAAACAACCTGAACATTGAAGTTGCATTATTATTCTTGATCTTTTATGAATGTTTCAAAATTATCTTTAAATTATGGTGTCCTAGATTTTTATGGAGTGGACATTGTTTGTTGCCTTGGCATCTGAAAATTCTCGGACATCCTAGAATGTTTGGAGGGAGGGCTTCTGGAGAGTTTGGATGTCCTCCTTAAAAAATGGGTTTTCCAGACTATCAGTTCTTCTAACTTTAACACATTCTTCCAACATTTTTTCTAGAGATAGATTAACATCTTCAAGAGGGCATCTTTATTTTACTTTTTGTCTTTTCTTTTTATTTTATTTTACATATATATATTAATTTTCATTTACATTATATAATTAAAATAAATACTTCAACCATGTATATCATATATTTTTAGTTATATCATTATTCTTCTTATTTTTTAGCAATATATTCAAATTTAAACTTAAATTAATATTTATTTTATAAAAAAAATATTAAGTTGTGATATATTAGTTTGTAGAGAAAATTAACATATAAAAATAATATAATTTGTATTAGTTTTAAAATAAATTCAAATTGATGAATATAAATATGTTATATAAATTTAAATTATATTAAATTAATTATAAAGTAATAAATAGTTGTAAGGGCATTTTTGGAACTTTAAGTAAATTGAAGATATTATCGAGTAGAAATTATACAAAACAAACACAATTATTAAAATATTCATAGATATCTATAAAAATATTTTTACAATCAAAATATCTCTAAATATTTGCAAAATATTGTTATAAAACATATATGATAATAATATGGTAATCTAAAGATGTCAAAATATGATAATAATATGGTAATTTAAAGATGTCAAATATCTATAATTCCTAATATATATAATTCTAGGCATGACATTACTTTTTTTAGTTAGAAGACAATCAAATCGTTCCATATTTTAATTTTTGTTCAACATTTTAATGTATAAAACTCGTATTATTGCAATTTTTGGAAGAATAGAGTTTTTTTTTTTAAAAAAAAATAAACAAAATTTTAAGGCTATAAATATTTGCTCCTTTATCTATTAAATTAATTAGTTAATTTCTCAACTATAAAAATGGAGCTAAGGCATTGTCTCAATAAATAAGCCTAATTCCCACACATATATAATATTATCTCTATCCCTAGAATTTCTTATTATTTCATTTAATAATAATTATAATTATTATTATTTTGCAAAGGATCCTTTAAATTATTCTTTAGACTCAATTTCAAACCCAAACCATATTTACATTATTTTTTTGGGAAGGTGGACGCAAAAAGGGGAAATTTGTAGCCAATATAGCTTCAAACTTTTGACTTTGAAAATACTTCTAACTTCAACTATATCATTTAATCCAAGTTTTCACAACTACCATCTTTTTTTATACCTAAGAAATATCTGATTATTGTTGGTTCATTCATTGTTGGTTAAAAATTGTCATTCATTATTCAACTTCATACTTACAATTCTACCCTTGAATAGACAAAAATAACTTCATACAAAATAGAACTCGAAGAAGTTTTGTACAGATGACCCAATCTTGAAAGCATTGACAATCCTAAAAATCAAGGAAAAGTAATCTTTTGCTAACATACAAAACACTCTACCGCCCGAAACTCCTTCTCACGACAGGGACATCTTGTCCATCGTCAAATAATCAGAACCTTAATGCGATGTTAAATTTTTTAACATTATATGTGTTTGTGTTCTTCATAGTTCTGTAAATAATGAATCGCAATAGAGTTCCGACGGGAGGGTACCCATATAACCAATTAGTTTTTTTTTTTTAAAAGATTACAATTGAAATTAATAGGATACATATTAGGGTTCCGACTATTTCAGTATCTAACGTGATAGTGTTGTTTTCAATAATGAAGTCATTTGACATTAACCCTCAAGGATTTTCCATACAACTGGTTGAATTATCATGTTTTTGTAAGGAAAAGTTTAGAATATTCAATGTCCATACAATGGATTTTCTTGATTTTTTTTTTTTTTTTAAAAAAAAATTTTGTTTGGAGGGTTGGGAAGAAATTAGGATATTTTATAATGCCAATAGAAAGAAGGCATGTGCCATGATTCTGTCCCATAAAAAAATGGGTAGAGGTTTGAGGCAGTTGGTCATAATTTTAACACATAGCACATGCCTCCATCATGTCTATCATTGTGGAGATTACTTCTTTTCTACCAATAAATTTAAAACTCTCTCTTCATAGATCAAAACTCATCATCACTCAACTTTTCTCTCTCTCTCTTTTACCTTCATTTTGACTTTTTAATCTTCATTTTTTTTTACTTTTCAACTGCTTTTTCCTTACTATTCTCATTTGTTGTTTAAATACTACCCTCTTACCCTTTATTTTATCACTACCCTCTTCTTTGACCCTTCAAATCTTTTATTTAAATCCATGGAATCAATTTCCAAAAAGGAAAAATTTTTACATCTTTTTCTTTAGGAAACAAAAGAGTTTTAAACTCCTTTTTAGAGATTTCTTAGTTACATCTACCCATCTTTAACTCAAGTGCGATACCTAATCTTAGGCTATAGAATAGAGTAGTGTTTACTTTTAAAAAAAAAGAAAAAAAAAAGTTGAACTTTGATATCTGTATTTATTTAGTCTCTAAGTTTGAGAAGTATATATAAATAGATATTTAACATATTCAATTTTTTTTTTTTTAAAAAAATATATGTCAATCGATCCATTTATCAGATATAAATTTGAATTTTATATCTAAGTAATATAAAGACTGTTTGGTAACTATTTTATTTTTTTTTTATTTTTAAAAATTAAGTTCATCTAAATTTCATCTTTTTTAAGTATAAGAGTTAAATTCTTAGTCAAATTCTAAAAATAAAAATGATTTTTTTTAGTTTTTAAAACATTTGTAAAAGTAAATATCAATTGAATCAAGAAGCTCTATGTATCTACTAGACACAAAATCAAACATTGAATGCGCAATTGAAAGTTTAAGCATGTGTTGAATACTTTTCAAAGTTCAAGAAACTTGCTAGAAACAAAATTGAAAGTTTAGAGATGTATTAGAAATTTATTAAAGTTCAGAGAGTTAATAGACACAAAATTGAAAGTTCGAAATCATATTAGACACTTTTTGAGATTTTATAAATCAAATATACATAAATTTAAAAGCTCAAATACTAAAATGGTAATTTAGACCTCTTTGATAACTATTTGGTTTTTTGTTTTTGCTTTTTAAAATTAAGCGTATATATAGACATTACTTCACCTTCAAATTTCTTCTCTTGTTGTCTACTATTTACCAATGGTTTAAAAAACGAAATAAAATTTTGAAAACTAAAAAAGTAGTTTTTAAAAACTTTTTTTATTTTTGGAATTTGGTTAAGAAATCAACCATTGTACTTAAGGAAGATGCAAATCATTGTAAGAAACATTGATGAAATAGGGTTAATTTTCCGAAATGGAAATGGTGACCTAACTTTTAAGAAATTGCAATGCATCTTCTACCTAATCCAAATGCAGTGATTACAAATTCAAAGGTTTCATCTTTTCCAAGTTGAATTTGAATAAGATGAAGAGGCAACAAAACAAAAAAGAAAAAAGGAAAAAGGGAAAGAAAAGAAGGGGAAGGAAGAAGACAACTCCAAAACTTGTTTAAAAAGAGAGAGAGAGAGAGAAGGTTAAGAATTGGACTCTAGTGGTAATGAAATGATGTTTTTTTCTATGGACAAATTGCTTTAATTTGTTTTAAAAGTTTGGTTGTGGGAAAATGGCCAAAAGAAATTACATGAGAATTTTGCTAAGTTTAATCTCTATCACAACACTCTGTCTCTGACACAAAACATTCAAAAACATGGAGGAAGACAGCCACTATGTGTGAGAGTGTGAGTGTGTGTTTTATGTTTTTTGCATTATTTGGCTTTGTCTTCTTCTTCAATGTCTTCTTCTTCTTCTTCTTTACTTTTTCCCTTTTTTCTTCTTATTATTCTATCATTTTTGGTTTTACAATTTTTCTTGGGTTAGTTAGTTCTTCTTTTCCATATTCTAATTTATTCCTTGGGATGTGATCAATTTAAAACAATTTAGTTTACCATCATCATTTGAATATATTTCATCAACTGGTTTGATTTTCAAACGATAGTTTTTTTACTAAATTACATATTAATAGTTTCATCATACGCTTCACATCTATTGTACTAAAAACAAGGATTATTTTAATATTAGATTACAACAAAAACAAATTTCATTATAAAACATTATTAACATGTTGAAGGTTGGAATTGTTACCTTCATATCAAAATTGTTATTTTTTAAAAGAAAATACTTATAGAAGATTTTTTTTAAAATATATTTCCACTAAACTTTTTTCGGCAAAACATAAATCAGTTTTCACACAATCTCATTATTTTTTTTTCCATCTAAGATCTTAAAAAGGGAGGAATAATCTTCCATCATCACAATCCCCCATTATTAATAAGTCATATCTATATACTTTTCTTTAATTATATAGGTTAGTGAATATAAAGCATCAATTACTTTCTTAAATGTCGATGGGTACAACAAATGTGAGATAAGAGATCAATCGTTCGATTTTAAGAGAATAAATACATTTCAATTACCATTTGGACTAAGTCATTTTGTCAAAAAAAAAAAAATAATAATATTAGTAATAATAATGATGATGATATAATAATGATATACATAGGGTTATAGGGTTTTGTTGTATGCATTTGAACACTAACAATATTGGTTATAAAAAAAAAGGATAAAATGCAAGATATTGCATATATAATTAACTGTTACCCACCAAACAAAAAGAAACAACTTTTCATGTGCAAATTTAAAACTTGGGTGTATCTATCACACAAAACCCTCCATTTATTTCCATCATTGAACCCAAAAACAAAACCCCTTTCATATACCAATTTAGTGGCTATATATATAAATTGAAAAAAACCCACAATGTAATGATCCTTCAAAATTTCTCTAGAAAATGTACTTTCTTTTGTCACTTTCTTTACTTATAGATTCCAATAATATAAGACTCAATAATGCAACCATTCTCTCTTATTCATACTTCCATTTTTATTTATGTATAAAGGGGAAAAAGAAGGGTACATTTGCAAAGTGGTGTAAGAAAGGTTCTTTAATTTGGGAGTTTATTTACCCTTCCTTTTCTTATCACAAAAGAAAATACCAACATAGGTGGGATTGAAAGAAGCTTAGGCCTCTATTTGAAAAGGAAATGTGCCAATTTCACTCTTTTATTTTTATTTTTAACCTTTTTTTTCCTTTTTCCTTTTTGTTCTTTTGCTAATGTCACTTTACTATTGGATTGGAATCATTATTCTAGGGTTAAATTACCTTACCTATTTTATCCGTGAATTTTTAAACGTGTATAATAGATTTCTAACCTTTCAATTATATTTTTATAGGGTCCTTCAACTTTAAAAAGTGTTTAACATGGTGGTGTTTAAACTTTCATTTATGTGTCTAACAAGTCTTTAATCTATACCATATATTAAATTTATATTTAATAGATCAATTAAATTTTAAAATTTGAATATATGTGAGGAACTTCCCAAAAACAAAATTGAAAGTTCACAGATCTATTAGACGGATCTTTAATATTAATATTGTTGTTTTCAAAACTTATTAGAGAAATATTGTTGTTTCGAAACTTATTAGAGAAATATTGTTGTTTTGGGATTTCGAGGCTAGAAGTCAAGAGTTGAGGATTCGACTAATGTAGAGGTCGAACATTGGAAACTCGACAAACAAAGAAAAACTTGGAAACAATACGTAAATTAGGATTGTCGAGGGTTAAAGTTTCAACATACATAAGTCGAAACTTCAACCCTCGACAAGGAAAAGGAAATCTCACTAATTTTGTGACGAGGATCTCACTCTAGAAGAGAATCTCGCTAATTTTGTATATTAGATTTTTGAATGTTGAAGTTCTGGCATATATAAGTCGAAACTTCAACCCTCAATAAGGAAAATAAGTGGGTGAAGCAGATTGTGAGAGAGAGCGAGATTGAAAGCGAGATTGTAGGAGAGAGTGAGATGGAAAGCGAGATTGTAGGAGAGAGCGAGATTAAAAGCGAGATTGAGAGAACGAGATTGTGAGCGAAAGCGAGATTGAGTTTGCCACATGGATTAAACGGTCAACTAGTCAGCTGACGTGGTCTACCATATGGAAATCGTCTTCACTTTATTTACTTTCTATAAGTCTGAAAAAGTGCATATATATCACCATGCTGCCCCTGCTTCGATTCCTCTGCACGATTCCGTGCATGCATTGACATTATCCGATTCCCCTGCTCCGATTCCATGCATTCATTGACGCATTCATGCCTCTCTGCCATAGCCTTAATGCCTTTTCAACCACCCTAAACCCGTGGGTCGAGTGTTCAACACTCGACCTACATCCTTTTAAACCACCATCCTCTTCATTTTTCCTCAATCACTCCCTCGATAATTTTTTAAGACTCACTGCCCTTGATTTTGCTCACTCTTCTCCCCTTGATTTGCTCACTGTCCCCTCACTGCCTTCGAAAATAAGTCTTTGAAATCATCTTCCTCTCCTCCCATTTCCATTTCCATTTCTCTTCTTGTATTTCGTTTAATACAAATTATTCTCACACAACTATACTGGTTTGTTACTCTACTAAATTTTTATTTTTTAAGAATAATTATAAATTTTATTTTTGTTCTTATATTATTATTTTTTTTTTTATATAGATTCTAGTTTTTTTTTTTAATTTTTTGTAATTGTTGTTAGATAACAAATAACAGGAAAGAAGGGTGAATGTTGTCACTTTGAAGGAAAAAAGAGAACTACCGTCGAATCTGTGAGTTGAACTTATGATATTTGAAAAGTTTAGTTTATTCTTATGATATTTGGTTTATTTAGTATTAACTTTCATGTTTATAGTGTTAAAATGTTTAGTTTATTGTTATGTTTAAGAAGTTGATATTTATAGTTTAATACAAAATTATTGTGATAGTTAACAAGTTTAGTATGTTTCAAAAGTTTAATATAGTTTGAAAATTTTAATTTATTCATATGAAAATTATTGTTGTTATGTTTATTGTGATAAGTTGATATTTTCTAGTATTAACTTTGAAAATATAGTTTAAAATAGTTTGAAAAAGTTTAATTTAATTTAATTTTTTATTTTGTATTAAATTTGAAAAAATAGTTTTAAAAAGTTTACCTCATTTTAATTTGAAAAGTTTAATTTGTTGTTATTTTTAAAAATAGTTATAAAAAGTTTAATTTATTGTTATGTTTAAAAATAGTTATAAAAAGTTTAATTTATTGTTATGTTTAAAAAGTTGATGTTCATAAAACTTAAAAAGTTTATGTTTATAAACTAAAAAATTTAATATTTTTTAATATACTTCTTATAAAAAGTATAATACAAAAAAATTGATGTTTGTCTTTTTTTTTTTTTTTTTTTTTTTTTTTTTTTTTTTTTTTTTTTTTTTTTTAGAAAATGACAGGCAAATGCTTGGGATTTTTGTTGTTTACAAATGGTAATATGATTGATGGTATTGATGGAGTTGAGTATGACCAACCATGAAGTGGGAGTTTTACCATAAATGTGAACAGTGAAATTGTATTTAAACAATTCATTCAAATGGTTGGGATGTTACTTAGTGTAGATATGAGAGTAAATCAGATAGAAATAATATATAGACATCTCAATCTAGAACCATCAGGATCAATAAGATATATGTCATTCCCTATTTCGAATGCATAAGCTATGAACTTGATATTCTCAATGGAAATACCATAGTTAAATGTAGTGCATTTGTATGTAAATGTAAATATGATAGGGTTGGATCCTGATACATCATTTAACCAATTTGAAGATCCAACTCAATGTATCGATCCTGATCCTGAGTCAGTTGCATCCCCATGTAATAATGAAGATATGGCGGCTAACAACTTTACAGAAACTTCAGAACAGAAACGGATGACGAATTTGAAGAGTTGGATTTCGATGGTCGTGAACATGAGATGCTTTTAGATACATTCAATGATTTGGATATGAATGTATTGGATAGCATTCGGGAATATGACTCAATTGTAGCTCCTGTGGACGTTGACAATATGCAATTGTATAAAGGAATGATTTGTCAAGACAAGGAAATGCTACAACACGCGGTCAAATGTTTTGCAATGAAGTGTCACGCACCATACGAAGTTGTTGAATCTACACCGATGATTTGGACAATTCGATGTAAGAAGTGGGAGGAAGGTTGCAAGTGGAGACTTCGTACAATAAAGAAAAAATCGCATGGCTTGTTCGAGATCACTAAGTATGATGAGCAGCATACATGTTTTTATTCAGAACTAAGTCAAAGTCACGTGCAATTGGATTCATCAATGATTGCACTAGAGTTCTGTGACGCCGTAAGAGAAAAACCATCTATCAGTGTGGCACAACTGCAGTCCGACATCAAATCAAAATTTGGATATCATGTTCCTTACCGTAGGGTATGGGAGGGAAAAAGAAAAGCGTTGGCTAAAGTGTTCGGTGATTGGGATGAGTCTTACAAATTGTTGCCCAGGTGGTTATATATGGTTAAGCAGACCAATCCCGGAATACGTGTAGAGTGGAGAGTTAAAGAAATGCTTATTGAAGGCCATGTTATCCTAACTTCTATATTTTGGGCATTTGGTCCCTGTATAGAAGCTTTTAATAAGTGTCGGCCGATCATTCAGATAGATGGTACACACTTGTACGGTAAATATAGAGGAAAATTGTTGATTGCTACATCAGTTGACTCGAACGACCATCTACTTCCACTTGCGTTTGCCGTTGCTGATGAAGAATCCGCAGACTCATGGGGATGGTTCTTGAAACACCTGAGAGAAATTGTAACACACGAAGAGATGTGTTTAATTTCAGATCGACATGTTGGTATAATTGCAGCAGTGAACAACCCAGCAAATGGTTGGACGGGACAGAAATATCACCATCATTTCTGCTTACGACATATCGTCAGCAACTTCAATAAAAAGTATAAATTTAATTCATTGAAAAATTATGTTTGTTGTGCCGGGTTTCAGTTTCAAATTCGAAAGTTCAACAAAGCAATTGAAGATATCAAAGGAATAAATCGGAGTTGTCTGAGTTTTTTTTACAACATTAGTTTAGAGCAATGGACTCAAGCACATGATGGAGAATTCAGATATGGGTGGATGACGACAAATCTATCAAAGTGTATAACTGGAGTCCTCAAAGGAGCTCGAATGTTGCCTATAAATGCTCTTGCTCAGATAACATTCTTCAAATGCGTGAACTATTTCGAGAAAAGAGAAGAAATAAGGGATGCATTGGAGCGTCAAGATAAATATACCCGGTAATATTATTTTTTTTATATATTTTATTAATAATTTATTTCAAACATATTTTATAATACTAAGTGGAGTAAAAATCCAGGTATGCACACGACAAAATAAATAAATGGGCTGCACGATCTAGTAAACATGAAGTACAATCATACGATCGGTATGAAGGTGCGTTTCATGTGAAGACCGGACGTCATAGTCTCAATGTCAAAGGAGAAAACGTTCAAATATTGAGGCTAAACAGATCCGAGCGGTACTGTTCATGTAACAAGTGGCAAGTATTCGGCATTCCATGCTCACATTTTATGGCCGTTTGCTCACATTTTAACATGAACTACGAAGATTTTATTGAGGACTACTACAAATTGTCAACGTATGCTGGATGTTACTCTCCTCAATTTCAACCTGTACCGCATAAAGATTACTGGATCACGCACCCTAATATACCCGTCTTACATCTTGATCCATCGTTGTTAAGAAAACTTGGTAGACCGAAAAGTTCATGTTATCACAACGAGATGGATTGGACAGAACCAGCCACTCGACAACGATGTGGATTTTGTAACCAGTTAGGACATAATCAAAGGAAGTGTCCTTCATTACTAAGACGGGCTCCAGATAGTTAGAAATTGAAAAATAAATAATTTTGTTATAGTGTATATTTAATTTTTTTATTATAATTTATTGTATATTCAATTTTTTTATAATAATCTATTGTATATTCAATTTTTTTTTATTGTAATCAATAAAGTTTTACATTATTCTTTACCCTCACATTTTTCTCTACTATTCAATTATAGTCAACTTTAATATAATTTTTTTTTCAGATCATGGCTTTAAACCCAGGACTTGTTGATCCCGATGTTTTGTACGACCAGTCCATTCATCGATCATATGTTGTATGGCGAGATCGTACTACTGGAGAAATGTCTTGCAGGTGTCGAGAGGCAGTTCTCCAGCGCACTATCGCGCCCCACCCTCGAATACTATCGCTCATGCGCACATCTGGATTCTATGAGGTTGCCAAATTATGATTTATTCAGTTGGATTGGCATAAATAACTAACAAGTTAGGTAAAAAAAAAAACTTCAATATTCAAATTTGCATATTTTAGATAATAATTTGGGGACATAATAAATCAAATCAACACTCAAAACCTTCACATGCAAATCTATAAATAAGACTGTATTATTGATATAAAGAACAGAAATTTTAATCACAGTAGTGAGGTCAATAGTTTAAAAGATTTTACAATAATGATCTTGGATTCCTTTTGTACATTTGGTACCAAGATTTTGATGGAATTTTTTTTTTCTTTTTTTTTAAAAAAATTATAAATAATAAAAAAATATTTTTAGAAATTGTTTTTATAAAATGGAAAATTAAAAAAAAAAAAAAAGAAAGAAAGAAAGAAAGAAGAAGGTGGAATGTGTAATAATAAAAAGAAGAAAAAAAGGAAAATTTGTACAGATCTCTCGCTCTCGCTCTCTCAAATCTCACTCTCTCATAATCTTGCTCTCTCTCTTACTCTTCCCTCTTTCGTTCTCTCCCAATACAAAATTATTTTTAACACATCAAATAATTATGAGTGTTATGAGGAAGGTATCCGGAATGAGGAAGGTATCCGGAAGGTCTCCAGAATGAGGAAGGTCTTTCGTTCTCTCCACATCAAATAATTATGAGGATGGTCTCCGGAATGATAATTAAATAGACTCAATAATAATTTTAGGCAAGGTTGAGGGTTCAAAGTTCAACGTGCAAATGTAAAGGGAAAGGGAAAGGTTGAGGGTTCAAAATTCGACCCATCTAGGTCGAATTTTCAACTCTCGACTTATTTAAAAAAAAAACAACAACAACAATATTTTTATAAATAGTTTGAAAACAACAATATTTTCCTAAATAGTTTCTAAAAGGACAATATATCCTTTTAATTTTCCCTCTATTAGACATTCTTTAAAATTAGAGATTGATTAGACATTTATTTAAGTCTATAGACCAAATAGATAGAAAATCTCAAAGTTCAAAAACTTAACTTGTAATTTAGCATATAATATAAGATGTTACTTTACATAGCATTTACTTGGTAACTAAAGATATATTCAATTCCACTCTTGTTAAAATGAGACATTAAAGTAGAATATGAACTACAAATCTTTTGGTCATTAACACATATTGTATATCAATTAAACATGCTCGCTTTGCCGAGAAATTGGTATTTTACTAATAATTACTTGTGGGTGTTATTTCATTAAAAAAAAATCTTTTTTTTTTTTTTTTGAAAAAAGGTTTTTGTAATTTATGATATTAGATTATTGTTGTGTAAATATAGAAATCTCACTCTAAGCTTTTTCTATATCTCAAGTATGACCCACTCCAAGCATATGGTTAGGTGGCTAAATATATTCATGTCTTCTCTTTTAAATTGTAAATTTCAATCCTTTAAATGGAATGCGCATATATATATAGATGGAATGACTCTAAAAAGATTCCTTATATTTTGATAAATTAATTAAAGTTAAAGTTAATATCGTCGATTTTTTTTTTTTTAAATTATTGCTAGTCCTTGTTTTTACACTTATGTCTCATGTCTCTACACTTTAATATATATTTTTTCTAATACAAAACTAACAAAAAGAAACACCAACTAGCGGAAAAATCTTAAATCAGACTAAAAGCTTAACAAAAGCCACTCAGGAAAGTTACTTAACCAAGAAAAAACAATACTCGTGAGGCCAAAGAGTGTAAACCATATTGATTCCAATCACGACGAACAACACGAAAATTAACGAAGATGAACAAAGAGCGCAGCTTCCAAATCTCTTCAATCTTGTGAAGGACTTCCAAAAACGGATCAATCAACTTATTGATCATATCAATTAAGAACTCACAACCGAAAAACATGGTTAGATCACCAACCCCATTTTGAAGAGCAAGATTTAATCCTTCAATTATCACACGAGTATTTGCACAAATGGGTGACAAATATAGGTCTAAGAAACCATACTGAATAGACTTAGTCCCTGTCAACTCATCAAACAGAATCAAGCCCAAACCTGTAACATCAATCCTCTCTAAGAAACATCCACAAACATGACAAAGGATCTCGACGAACCAAAGGGACTCGACCACGATCCCCTAGCTCCCCATCCAGTTTCAGCAGACAACACTCTAAATAAGCTTTTAAGATAATCAACAATTCATTTACACCTGAAAGCAACCAATGAAATGGCATTATGACGCATAACCTTATTTCCATCACCCCAAATCATTCAAATTTCAAACTCTACCTAAATCAACCATGGGTAAAGTCAAGAATTCTTGAACCCAAACCTACCTCCACTTCAATATTCTTAACTACATGAATGAAAATGTAATTTAATAAAAGTCACAATTAATTATTACTGAGGTGTGTTGTGTTTGTAATAATTATACCACTAAACTATCAACAACCAAAAATAAATGTCCATATAATTTTATATTTTTTAGAAAAAGAGAAAAATTTTGGCCTGCCATGAAAGTAAAGGAGGAAATTCAAGGGTCTTTTTCCCTTTAATTAAATTAAATGATGAATTGGACTCATATTTTGACTTTGTAAAAGTTCAAAACCGACCATAGAGAAAGTTCAAATTGCTTTCTTAAGCATTCATTTATATAAAGAGAGATTTTTCAGTCTTTCAATATCAATAATGATTTATATGAGTATTTTCACCTAATTTATTTTTCAGTTCAATCATAAAACGAATGATATATAAGTCTCAGACTTAACTAGTTAAACTATATTCATGGTTTTATTTCATTTAATTTTTATGTTATTATAGTAAATACCGACATTCTAATGAAATTGTGTATTTCATAACATGATGAACCAATATTTGTTGAAGGACAATATATATCTCTTAAATATCTGACCTCATAATTAGTGTTCAATTCTTGTTAAAATAAGTCTACTTGGTCAAACATGTCACACTAACTTCTACACAATGCCTTTTTGGGATACCCTTCAACCAAATCAAAACAATAGAAAGAAAAATGTCAAAATAGTGGATGTGCAAATAAAAGAATTGGGAAGGAACACAAGGGAAGATGTAGGTGAACCACCAAAAGCCATTATTGTGTGACATTTTAGTTCTCAGCATCATGTGAGGATTTGGTGAAGGAACCCCAATTCTCTGCCTAAGAAACTCATACCAAACCTCTCTCTCTATTCTCTCTCTTCATAATATTTGATTATAAAATCAATTCGAACGTTGCTATGATTAAGACATACACCTTCGACCAAGAGATTAGAAGCTCAAGTTCACATCTCATACTGCATATTGTTAAACTAAAAGTTGCAAGAATTGGATATTACTTACAAGGATGAAAATGCATCAGTTTTTTAACCCATTCTTTGAAGTAAAAATTTTGATATATATATATATATATTATTGCCTATTAAATATCAACTTATAAGTAATTTAAGTCACGTATTAAATTTGAACCTCTAATCTCATGATTGAAAGTGTATTTAACCTTAAACTATGATGTTCAAATTGGTTGTCAATAAATAAATTATTAAAAACATTTTTGTCCTTAACTTTCATAAAAAATAACAATGTAGTTCTTCAACAAGTAAATTGTTACGAAATTGTTATATTAATACGTAAGAATATGGCCCCAATACTTTAAATTTGTAGATCAATATAATCCCTATTGGAAAGATATTGTTGAGACTATAATCCTTATTATCCTCGAACAGTAACATTGGTGAGAATTTGGCCATTAGATTAATGTTCTTAAAGTATTCGAACTTAAAGATACGTAATCAATTTTTTAATTACAGCTTCTAGATTCTTCAGCCAAAATGTCCCTCCAACATATTACAGTGTCGCATGGGGAAAGAGAAACATGGTTAGCATTAACTATGACAAAGTTTGATGGGGATGCAAATCTGCCTTAAATCGGGGTTAGCCGATAATTTATTTGTTTCTAATATACATTGTATTTGCTTAGAAATATCATACATTCTTGTTTCATTTTACTAATTGTCTATCGTTCTCAATAAACATGTTATACATCGTATTTTATGTTACATCGTATTTGTAAATTTTAAATAGTATCAAAATGAGCTATTTGGTACAGTTGGTCTGATTAATTGTTTTGACCATTTATCCGATTGTCCCTAAATAAATAGGCTATATATGTGTCTCTTGGGAACGGATATAATGGTCATGGGCTGAATATAACGACATTAAGCCCAAAAATGGGTCTATACTGAGAATCAACAAAACCATGAAACCTAGAATTTCCGAAAATGGATTCCCATTCAACAAGTGACTCTAACTAGCTAACTACACATAGAAGCAATTTTCTTTAAAAAAAAATATATATCATTTTGGTCTATAAATTTCGAGAAATAGGTACGTTTAATCCCGCCATTTTAGTCACTGATTTTCAAAAATAGATTTAAAAGATCTCTCTTTCAAAAAAAAAAAAAAATCATTATGTTTAAATAAAAAGTTGACCAATGATGAAGTGGCCAGATGAGCTGAAAAAAATTATTTTTTAAATTTTTTTCTCAATCTCTATTCTCTCTCTTATTCTCTCACCTCCTCTCTATTGAAAAATTTTCAGAAACATTGAAGAAAGAAACGAAAATCTTTATTATTCTCGTCTCTCACCTTCTCCAACCCAAAAGCTTCCAGTTCAGCCAATGGTAAATAAAGAAATATGGCGATGTTTCCAATCAATTTTGAATGGTAAATGAATAAATTTTCACCAAATGGTAAATAAACACAGTAGATAACTAAAGAAAACTTGCTTCTAGTTCAACAAATGGTAAATAAAGATATTTATTCTTCTAGTTCAATCCAAAAGCTTCTAGTTCAACACCCCTTTGACCAGAGACCCCAAATTTCACCCGAGCCCTTGGCAATTGCCATTACTGAAAACACGGTAGATCAAGAAATAGGTGATGATCCTTCGTTTCTGTTGCAGTATATATTACTTTATTTTGTTTTTCTTTTCCAATGTTTATGGAAATCTAGTAACGGAGAGGAGGTGATCGGAGACTAAGAGAGAAGAGAATGAGAGAAAGAAAGATGGAGGACGGAGAGGAGAGAGAAAGAATAATGATGAGAAAAAAAAAATAGTTTTTTTTCCACACATCCTGCCACTTCATTATTTGACAGTCTTTTGTTTAAATTTAATGACCGTTTTTTAATAGGACGTTTTAAATATATTCTTAAAAATTCATGGACTAAATCAAAACATCAAGGACTAAATTAAGAGACCAAAAGGATATTTTTCCTTTAACCTACTTTTTAAGTCACTTGAGGAATCCCAAGATTGCAATTTAAGCTAGATTAATAATGAAGAAAGAAAGTACGAGAGAGAGAAGGCAAGTGTAAATAATCTTCCCTCCATCCCGAAACCCAGAGGAGAAACAGCAGGAAATTGAGCCCACAAACAAGACAACTGTTTGTACCACATTTCACTCATCCCTTCCTTAATCTCCACGAAACAATCTGAAACTAAACTAAACCTCGGGATAGAGATAGATATGACGATGGCAATGTCAGAATTGCTTCTGCAAACCCAGAAAGCCATTCCTTTCTCCACTCCCTCTCTCATCGTTTTCCCATATATAAATTCTTCCCATATTCGGATTCCCTTTCCAAAATCATTTCCAACTAACAAAACTAATCCTCCCAAACATTCATCTACCCATGTCTTTCAGCCCACCCCAACGCACAACGAACAACCACAATATCACAACCTTCCAGCTCTATTGGTGCCACCGATGCCACCGGACCGTCACACACGCCGCCGCACCCCCCTCGGAGCTTACCTGCCCCCGCTGTTTCGGACAGTTCATTGAAGAGATCCATCTCACCCTCCCTCAATTTGATCCCTCGCCAGCAGCCCGTTTACTTGAAGCCCTCTCACTAATGCTCAACCAGCCAATTCGTCTCTTAAACAACGGAACCCCAAATGCAAACCGTCGCCGTCCACCATTGCACAGGTTCGACGATTTCGACAGGAGATCATTTAGTGATCCTGAAGGAGACGAATTGCCTCACTGGCGAACACGGTGGCGCGGTCGAAGCCTGGATGAGAGGGACAATTCTGGCCTACCCCCAAATCCAAACCGGTCTCGAACTGTCATTGTTTTCGGTCCTCCCGACCAACTTCAGCCAATTCAACCGATATTACCACGGAGAGCTGATCCTAGAGACTACTTCACTGGACCACAACTCGACGAATTAATTGAAGAACTGACACAGAACGACCGACCGGGGCAGCCACCAGCAAGTGAGGAAGCAATCGAGAGGATTCCAACTGTGAAAATAACAGCAGAGCATCTGAAGAACGACGTGCACTGCCCAATTTGTAAGGAGGAGTTTGAAGTCGGGGGAGAAGCAAGGGAATTGAGTTGTAAGCATATATACCATTCGGAGTGCATAGTGCCATGGCTTCGGCTTCATAACTCTTGCCCAGTTTGTAGGCAAGAGATGCCACTGTTGACGCCGGAGAATGGAGCATCGGGAAGTTCTGAAGATGAAGAAGGGATCGGGAGAAGATGTACCAGGTGGTGGAGTCAATTGGTGTCATGGCCATTTCGGAATAGGTATAGGCAGATTAGTCCAATGCCACGGAACCGCTTCAGTGCTTCTCGAGGTGATGCCTAATTTATTTCTCTTCAAAATTACAGGAATGTCTCCAGAATAGGGATACTGATATCCGATTAAATAAAATATGTATGAGCTTAATTAAGGATGCGCATACAATAATTAGGGATCTATCGCTGACTGTGCATTCTTTAAAAAGCTGCAAAGTCCGAAACTCATAGGTTCAAATAGACCTAATCCATCTTTGTGACATAATGCAGCAGATCAAATGATGATAATAAAGAAAAGAACATTAGAAATTTGATGAACTTAAATTGAAAATAATAGCATGAAACGTGAACTTGTAAAAAAGTTTCTGTTCTTCCCATCACAGATTCTGACCTAGATATTTTATTCCATTTTTCAGAAATTAATTCAAGGGGTGGTTTGTCCTACCTCTCTTCCTTAGTCCTTTTAATGTCGATGTTTTTGCTACAAATAACTTGGATTTTACTTGAACCTCTTCGTTAGGAATGTAAATATATGTGTGCGTATATGAAGACACTGGAAAGGAAAAACGTACTCTTTAGATTCATTACCACGGTACACATTTGGTATGCATGCCACTCCATTGCCTTCTTTCAAATATCGTCTAATTATTTTCCGGTATAAGCAAAGCACTAATCAGATGATTCAACTCTTTGATCTGCAGGATTGAGATTGTCCTCAAAGATCAGTCTCCAACGTATATCATTTTGAATGTGTTAGCTCAAAGCACGTTTCATGTTCTAAACTAAAACATTTACCTGACACCCGTGGCCCATTACATGGCAGGATGTTGTTATTTCTACCCAATTTATACCATCTAATGCAATAAATATTCAACAATAAGCATAGAAAATACCAAAATTACCAAAGAATTTCTATGTAAATTTTACAAGGTCAGCGTTATTTTTACTAACACAAATGCAATTTTACGTTTCTTCCAAGGGAGGAAAAACAAATGCTAATACGAAACCAAAATTCATAATTCATATATTAGCTTGCAACTTTCACTCTGATCATTAAACCTAATACATTACCCAAACTGTGCGACTCATCAGCAATATTAAGCTGGTGGTCATCAATTTTACAAAACAAAGGGGAACGGCAGAACTTAATCACCAGCAAATGAAATCAGAGAAGTTAATGAAAATAAAAATAACTTTTAGAAGTAGTGCTAAAGATGCTTCACCAGGGAACCAGATCTTATAACAAGCCAAACATTCAGTTACGGCACCATATATCGTTTAAAAAGAATCTTGAACATAACTAGAGCCCTTACTCGCCTTCTGTCCGAGTTCTCTTCTTCAGTTGCTTGGAAGCACAGGCAAACAAAAATGTCAGCATGCATGTTTCACTTTATGGGAAGATCCAGCATGGAACCCTTCTGTGTATGCAGCGTTCTTAAATATCATCTGCAATAATATATACATCATAAATCACACGCTTCAGCTTTTTCTTTTCTTTTTTTCTTTTTCATGCGAAACAGCATTTTAAAGTAAGGTAAAAAGAAAAGCTAATGGACTTAAATGAAAAATCTGTAAGCAATTCAATTTTTTGAACTTAGAAATAGCAAGTGCAAGGCTCTTAAAGTTGTTTTACGTTGCTCCAGAAGAAGAAAACAAAATCACCATTTTAAGTAAAATACTCACAGAAAGGTTGTTCAACTCCGAGCTGAGATGTCTCTTAATGCTGTTTGACACCACGGCTCCCAACTGTTCTCCATGTTTATTAACAGTCTCCTCTGTCAGCTGTCAAATTTGACTTCGTCAGTAAAAGAACAATGACGACTGAGTGGATGCTAATACAAAGAACAGTATACCTCTGAGAGCACTATTGCCGACGTCTTATCAAGGATCTCTTCCACAAATTTTTCCACATTTGCATAGGATGGTCGACCTTTGGGTGCAGGTTTGTCCTTTCCAACTTTCACAGCGGTAGATAATTTGACTGTGTTCGCTGTTTTAAAGGGAGAGACTCATTACTTTTGCCAAAAGAAGATCATTTATTTAGTACAGCTGGTGTAACATTGCTAGTTCTTAAATGAGGGAGGAAGACAGCACATCCATCCAATCATCACGATTAATAAACAATCATAAGGCATTTTGACTTATTTGGCATTCTTCCATATAAAGATAACATCAATTAACAGATATATAATAAGGCATAAGAGATTTTCTTGATGTTATGGTCGGGCTATACAGCAGTTATGCAATCAGTGGACCTTCAATTATTATTTAGCAAGAGAAGTGGTTCCCAAAAGACTAGAAAGCGGTGGGAAAATAAACTCTAATACTCTACCTGCATAAGTATCAAATAAACATAAAGGCAAAACTACATAACCTTACCGAACTTAACATTTAGATACCCCAGTTCTTCAGTCACAAAGCAACAAAACCTACAAACAATTTCATCCCCTACACTGATTTTTTGTACTATATAGCTTATACGCATAAGCTTCATATGATACCTGCAACTGCTTTAGACTTCTTGTCTGTAACACCGTGATTTTCATTAGAATCTGCGTGAGAAGATACTTTCTCTGGAGTATCAGGCACAAGAGAAGAACCAGATGGAACAAGTCCCGCGAGATCTGGGGGTTGATCCTTTCCTACAGAAGGATTAGCCTGCACATAGGGAATTAAAATCAACCAAATAATCAACATTTTTAATCAAGTTAGTGATCAGAGGATACGGATTCACCTCCAAGTCAACATATGAAGGGTCTCTCCCAATCGATTGAAGGAACTTGTCGAGATTACTGGAATTGATGGCTGGAAACATCAATATATAAAGTGGATTAGAGTTTAACTTATAAAAGAGCAGGCAACGGTCTATTAATCGATCACACTTAGCAAGACCAAGAATGCTATATCATGGAAGATGAACATGGAAGAAATCCTCTTTTTTCTATACATATTTTTTTGATTGACCACTTTCATTGAGAAAAAATGAAAGATACAAGGGCAACAAAAACCAGCCCACAAAAAAGGAGGAGAACCCTCTATAAGAAGGGGGTCCAACTAAGCAAAAATAACACCTATAGTATGGTTAAAAAAGGTCTTCGAATTCCAAACTCAAAGAGAAACATGATAATGCACAAGGGACTAGCTAGAAAAGGTCTTCGAATTCGAAGCTCGAAGAGCAACATGAGAATGCACAAAGGGACCAAATCTCACAAGGGTCCCTCTCCACTCCTTTAAAAATTTTGTTACACTCAACCCATAACACCCACAAAATAACACCCCCCCCCAGCCACAGATATCAAGTCTTCTCCCCCCAAGGCAGGTTGGTCAGGGACTCCTCAAACAACACACCCACATCTCTGTGGTGGGCCCCCAGAACTCCAAACATCTAAAACAAAAGGTCCCAAACCAAACAAGAGAACTCACCATGCCTAAGAATACGGTCCAGGTCTTTCTCAGCCTTCCAACAGATGATGCAACACAAGGGACCCACAAGCAAGGGCAACTTTCTCTTAAGAAGATCCATAGTGTTAGCACGGGTATGTAAGACTTGCCAGTTAAAGAACCTCACTTTCCTAGGAATCTTAACCCTCCATAAAACCAAAAATACAAATAAACCTAAGGGAGAAGGATCAATCAACTGACAAAAGAAAGACTTACACATGAATCCTTCCAAAAGGTCAGGACTCTAAAACCTCACATCACTTCTCTCCCGCCTAAAAAGGTAACCCTCAAGTAAGGAAAGGAGATCAGTCACCTCCATCATGTTCTTTTTTCTATACATATAAAAGGGGAGAAAAAGTTTTCACTTCAAAAGTTAATCAAGCAAGATAAACATGGAACAATACGATATTGTCAGACATGCCCAAATACACAAATGAAATAAGCCATCAGATTGAAGAGCAGAACCTCATAACATTACCTAGCAAGTGGAAAATATATAGCAACACAAAAATCCAGATTTGGGCAGCTATAAAGGCGAAGTCTCGACAATCTATTCTTCAGGTGAATAAAGGAAGAAAAATATTAATGAAACTACACCTCACTTACATATTGAAGTTTCGTTTGACAGAGGGTGGAAGAAGCAAAATTCTTGACTTTTAAATCCCTGGTCCAACAACAAGGCGACATCCCTGCACGAGGAAAGGGATACACTGACATAACAACTAGAGTAAAATACAATAAATAGATGGTCAATTCAGGCAAAGTTAATGTGCAAAAAATAAAAAGGCAACATGGCAAACATGAAATATGTTGCCCTATGGATTATCACATGATCCCAGGTCCTAATGTCGGAAAAAGTTAGCTCTTCTAACAACTATTTATAGATTGTATATTTCTAAATTTTCATGTACTGTTCAAGTCATAACTGGATATATCTGAAAGATTTCCTAGCAACAATACACATAACAACAAAGAATAGAAAACTACTGACTACTGAGAATGAAAATGAAACACGTCAAGAATAAAATTTCCGTAAACTGTTGATAGATGCATGGAAATAAAACTCAATGACTAAAGAATACATTGATTAATGCATACCGTGCTGTTTTATTGATGAGTGCAAATGGAGTAACACAACCCAGGGACACCTGACCCAACAGATGAAGACAACAATATAAGTAATTAAATGAAAGTTATCTAAATAAAAATCTATAACTGTACAGTTGAATTGTAATCATCTCTATGCAAAGGTGCATGAAACGTGTGGATTAATTGGTGAAACACAAAGTAACTTTTGCGGTCAGAATCCTGAAAGCCATGCAAAAATGACAGAACTAAATACCAATTAAATTCACATAACATGCATCCTAGATGATACTTGCAATTTGTTGACTCCTTTACGGTTCACTACATGCATCCCCAGTGTTACCAATGATTTTTTTGCAAATAATTAAATAATTAGTACTAAACCGGTAGTCTTCAAGGATAATTAGATATTATTGATTCCCTCAGTTAATAACCTTCTTTTTCACGGCCTGGGACTCTTGAAACTCTCAAATTTTTCGCTTTTGAGTCTTACACCTTTCAATCACAGACAGTTTGTTATATATACATTACTAAAATCATTATATTTTAGTACTACTTACTTATAAATTTAAAATCAATTGTGTTTTATATCTAAACTAAAGATTTACTCCTCATACCGCTTCAGGTCATCTCTAACCTTATACTATTCAAATGCCTATCCTTCATTTAAATCAGATACTATCAATTGAATCAAGCAAAAAATTCACAAGTGCAGGGTACGAGTACCTTGAGATTAAAAACAATTAAATAATGCTATTTAGTTAAAGATTAAGGGTATTAATACAACTTATGAAAATGCAGGGGTATTATTTAAATGTACCAACAGTTTCCATGATTCCATCCACGTACTAACGGAAAGGGTATTGTTTAACATTCTTTTTACGTTTAAGGGTATTAATGAAGCTTTTGAGAGGTCAATTTTTTTTTATATAAATAAAGTACAATGGTAAGTGCAGTTTTTAATTCTTTTTTCTTTTTTTGTTTAAGGGTATTATTGAAACTTTTGAAAGTAAAGGGGCATTTTGAAACACAATACAAAGTTTGGAGTATTTTCTATAGTTTAGCCTTTTTTAACAAATTAATGACAACTAAGATGGTCTAATGCACAAGCTCCAATAATTGAGCTCATTACTAACAAAACAAGGAACATGAAAACAAAAAACCACGATATTATCAATATCAATTTGTTCAATAAATAAGGCTGTGCAAGATCTAACAAAATAAAGTGAAAGAATTATCTCAGCCTGAATTTCCCTGAAAAATGTTGTTTCTAACCTTAAGTTTCTCACCCAATGCTTCCTCAGGAGCCATCCTCAGACCTCCTTTACCCAAACCAAGTCTCGCAGATAGAACTGCATGACTAAAATGCAACATGAATCACATCGCACTATAAATATATGATCATAAACTTTTTCTCTTTAAATACCAAGCACATATGACGGAGGGTCAAGACTTATAGACCCTCAATATAAGGGGAAAAAAGTTAACAGGAATCACAGGCACTAGTAAAGTGTACAGACCTTTTAGGTCCACTTTGGCGTCTGCCAATGCAGAAACAATATAGTATCTATTCTTTTTGTCCTGCAAATTAGCGGAAAGTATTGCAGGTGTTAAAAACAGACATTGCAATATAGAATGCATGTTCTAATAACTACTATTCTGAAGCAGAAAAAGTTTGTTCAGAAGTCTACCTTCAAAAAAAGATTCTTACTGAGTCCACCCCCCAAATTTCCAACATATTTTGCCTGATGTGGATTTGGTCATATATTCCCGTTAGTTTCCATATAAATTAACATTGAAATGATAAGGTTGGATTTATAATTTATTCTCTTTTTTCTTCCATACAGAATTACAGTTACCTGAGCTTCAACTGTTAATACAGCAGGATGTTCGTACCTGGAAAAATCAATTTGAAGATCCTACAGAGAGTTATTAATTAAATATTACATTAGCGAGAGAAAAGGAGATACAAAAAGATAATTTAATCGTCAGATATCAATCTGGAAACGATGAACAATTAAGCCAAGAAGCTCATTCCCCAAACTAGGTGAAATCACTATGAGGCGTCGTACAAACTACAAATTCCGACAGAAACTATAGTATTCGTCTGCCACTCCATTCTGAAAGCTACTCCAAGCAAGTGAATTATAACGCGAATCTCAAAACAATAAGAATTATCAGTGCTCTACAGAAACCCTACGACAGTTCTAACATTCGATCAGGAGAAAGAAACCTATGCTCTCAAACTCAGGACGAGATATAAACTTAAGCCATTTAAATTGATTGAGTACCTGCAACAGCGCAAGTAACTCTTCCCTGGTGTACACCTCCTTCGCCATACTGAAGCAGAGAACTCGAATTCAGAGCAAAGAAGCGCGCCGGAGAGAGAAGGAGGTTTTAGCCAACATAAGATGGAAGGCCTGCGGAAATCCAAACCAATCGACTATCGAGTTGCGAAGGTCCCCCAGATTGCTAGGGATCCATGACGCAATCGCTGATTTGGGCTTCTCTTTGCGGTCCAAGTCGATCGACGACCGAAAACCTAACAACGACATGGAACCCCTCGTTGCGTGTTATTGAAGTCTGACAGCACGGAGGCCCAAATTGAAGACTTTCTATTCGCAATCTGGCCACGCCGCGTCAAAGCTCGGCCCATTCGATTTTTCAACGGTCAAAATATTTCAAGGTCGACAGATAAATGGTCAAAATAGAATGGTGTTTTTTAAAAATGTCCGAAACTATTTCAGTCTGGATAAATGTCCAGAGCTCCATGCCACCGGATCCATATCGACAATGATGGTAATGCTACTATCGGTAATAGCCCTTCTTTTCTTCTTCATTTATCTTCACCTATTCGAATCGTTGTATTTGAAGCCGGAAAGACTTTGATCAAAGGACCATAAGCAAGGAATCGACCGTCCTTCGCCTTTTTTCCTCCTTGGAAACCTGTAAGAAATCAAGAATATTGCAACCCTAAAATCACTGTTGGGAGCTTGAAGTTGCTAATCGATTACTGAGGAGAGATTTTATTGGCAGAGATATACCCATCCATAATTTAAAAATTGCAATGGATTTTGCTAAAATCATGGAAAAATATATTCAGTGGTACTTAAGCATTAAATTTGAGGGTAGAATTAGAAAATTAAGTAGGGAGATGAGCCCTACACATTACGTTTTGGCTATAGACAATTGAAAAAATGGTCATTTTTTCAATTGGTGTCCCATTTTAGCTATTCGATACAATTTCTAACTCTCAATTTTATCCTTAGATCTTTAAAAAATTTAGATCTTATCCTTTATATTTCACAAATTTTCAACTACCACTTTCAATGAAAAAACAAGCAAACAAGATTTTAGCTTAATCGATATCTATATGTGCTGAGAACCAGAAAGAGACATTAAATTATTGTTTTGATTATGTCCTATTTTGATTTCCTAGTTTGATACTTTCATAAATCTAAAATTTAGACCTGAACTCACCACTAGTTTAATATTGATTTTTTTTGTCAAATGCTTATTGATAGAGCTATAAAAGTACCATTTCCCTAAGCTTAATTTAGGCTCATTATCAGATTTTTCATGTAAATTATGCTATTTTATAGGTATTGAACACCAAAGAAGAAAAATCAACAATTTGGAGTCGATTGGGGTTAATTTGAAGAAAATCGGAGTTAAAATGAGCATCTAAGCTTTAAATGAGGTAGATTACCAAGATTCCCCTGTGTGCAGCGTAGCAACCCTCTGGAAAGCATGAAGTTCCGCTTGAAAGCAGTATCTTCAAATCGCCCGCAACGTTGCTACCCTGGTCTTAAACTGCAATGCTATGCTGAAAGACAGAACGTGAAGAAGCAACGCAGCGTAACAACGCTACGCTCAAGATATTGATGGGATTCCACTGTGTGCTTGCCTGCCCAAGCATAACTTTCCTCTAAAGGAACCCTTAACGAAGAGCATCCATGAGCGCATTCGAATCTTTCTGATTTCATTGTGACCGAAATACAACATACACATTCTAACAGATAGTTATACAAATTGACACTAATTAAGAGTATGCTTCGAACAATAAAACATAAGGGAAAAAGTTCTCGTACCAGTTGGAAACTCTATTCAAACGTCAAACTCAAAGCAGTGGAAGAACCTTTACACAATGTATTGCCCAACAAATCAGTCAACTGCGACAGCATGATCGTCTACACGAACAGTCACGAACAAGTAAACAGCGGGGATGACACCACCAGTTGGAGCCCTTGGTATTCTCGGAGTGAGAATCCAAAGTGTGGTCTTTGGTGAATTTGGTAGAGGTAGGAGGAAAGACAGATCGTGTATATGTCAATCAAATGGAAGAGAAAGAGCTATCATATAACAAGGGATGCTTATCATTTAGATGAAGCTACACAATCGTGTAGGTTTTATTAAGCGATCATTTAATAAAAGGTAGACGATCGCTTAGAAAATGCGACACGCTATGCGATCGTTTAGGAAAGCTAAGCGATCGTTTAGGGACAGGCGGGCGATTGTTTAGGTGCTGGTGTGCGATCGTTTAGACGATAAGACTCTATCGTATAAACTCTCAAGCGGCGATCGTTACGTTTTCACACAGATTGCGAATTTTTCAAACTTTTTGCAAAATGAAACAAATTTTCATTTTATTCTTCGATTACAATAACCGACTTCGAATTCTTCCACTAATGCACGATCGAGGAGAGGTTTTCGGCAAATTATAATATAATTAACCAATTTAATAATAAATAAATATAATCATATTATATTCTTACCCTATAGTTTGATATCACATATCTACTATAATAATTTCTCCTTCACTTGATATAAATCATATTTATATCTAATTTCCTCCCAAATTAATGTATCTCATATATTTAGCCAATTATATCATATATAATTAACCAGTTCAATTATATCATATATAATCAAACTCCCTCTTGTCAATTTGAATATTTCAAACTGACCCAAATACTGATTCTCGACATTATACAAGCTACCCAGGGGACCTAATGAACCTGTGGCTCGAAGCTCCAATGGTACGTGAATAGTTGACTAAACTCTTTAGCTACGAGATCCACTATCCGTTAATTGTCAGACATTCACTAAAGACCAACAGTTGAACTCTTTTTACCACAAATATATTTATGTGTCCATCGGATATAACCAATCATGAGTACAATGATCCTTCACAGATGCTCGTAAGTATAGTTGAGCCAATTTACCATTTTGCCCCTGTAGTTACATCTCACTCCTTAAGTACCACCGGTTCCTCTAATGAACAATACAACATAGTCCAACTATGAGTGAATACCTATCGAGCCAAGAGAAGATGTGGGGCGCCTCGTTCAAGCCCTGGAATCAACCCTTAAGGGAGTTATCTATCTACTTACCCAGCCTCCGGGAAGGAGTGAATTCCATCTTATGTAACTGAGTTCCTAGCTCCCAAATCAGACGAATCCCCAAAATGGTAGGTTTAAATCGGAAACCTGGCCACTCGCACCCATACAAATCAAAGGACTGCCCTCAATAGCAGGAGTTCCCAACTCACTCAGGATTGAGGTCATGTTACTTATGGTCATCCTAGTGAAGTGAAGTCTCTGTCATGAACGGTGTTATATAACGAGAGTTAACACTTTGTGGTCTGATCTTATACAAACATTTTGTATAGGACGCCCATGCTCGCATGTCCCCAACACGAATTATTAGGATCAGACCATTTGTGACAAGTCACAACACTTGTGAACATTCCACAAAGCGGGTCGCGTGCGTAGCGTTACCAGGATAAGGTTTCAATCTTTTATCCATATACTATAGACCATTTTGGTTATCACTCAAGACATGATCCACTTGTATGTCGCCACATACATGTTTGAGTCACATACAGATAACCATGGATTTATGTTTATTAGTTTGTGGTAAAGCAAATAAAATAAGTAAATGAGCAATAATACAATATGTGAAATAAATATCATATATTAACAACACAAGCGTTCGTACAAACTGTTTACAAACTACAGGACACGAGACTTGGCATCAACCCCAACAATTTCCCATTTATCCTAAAACGAAGTGGGGTGTACAATAAACTAGTACAAAACAAAAAACTAGGGCATAAAAGTCCAGTACAAGCAAATCTCCCACTTGCCCTAGTCCAACTGTGGGCAATTCTGTAGACCCATGCTCCGTAGGTGACCCTCAAACACTGTAGCCGCGAGTGCTTTCGTAAACGGGTCAGCAACATTAAAATTGTCTGGATTAGACTGTATCGTCTTATCTTCTCAACTTCTTGAAGCATCTTAGGACACATGTCCTTAGACAAAGTGACTCTATGCCTAAACGGCAGTAGGCCCCTCATGGAGTCTTGGATCGAGTACTTGAGCAACATCTTGTCAAGGTACGATGCCTGCGACAGTGCTAGCACTTTGTTCTTACGATCCTAAAAGATCTGTATACCTTGAACAAACTGAGCCTATCCTAAATCTTGCATTAGGAATTGGGTCGCTAGTCAGTTCTTAACTGCAGTCAGTAGACCTACATCATTCCCAATGAGTAGAATAACGTCTACGTACAACACTAAGAAGACTACTGAAACGTTGATGATCTTCTTGTAGACACAAGGTTCATCAACGTTTTGGTCAAAGCCATATGACTTGATCGCAGTATCAAACCGTATGTTCCAAGATTGAGATGCCTGTTTCAGTCCATAAGTGAACCGATTCAGTTTGCAAACCTTTTGCTCTTGACTTTGAGCTATGGATCCCTCGGCTTAATTCATATAAATGGTCTCCTCAAGATTGCAGTTAAGAAAGGTCATCTTGACGTCCATTTTCCATATCTCATAATTATAATAAGTTGCAATAGACAGGAGGATGCGAATCGACTTTAACATGACGACAGGCGAGAAAATCTCCTTATAGTCAACTCTCTCTACCTGGGTATAACCCTTTGCCACAAGTCAAGCCTTGAAGGTCTGTGCCTTCCCATCAATACCTCATTTGCGCTTGTAGATCCATTTATAATCTATAGGGCGAATTCTATCAGGCTGATCTACAAGATCCCATACCGGGTTGAAGTACATCAACTCCATCTCTAAATTCATGGCCTTGTTCAATTCATCCCGATCAACATCCTTCATTGCCTTCTTATAAGACAACCGATCCTCAATGTTGCCATCTACTACCATAGCAAGGATTTTCGTGAAGCACAGATAATGAACAGGTGGGTTCGCAACCCTCCCATTATGTCGAGGTTCTCTCAATTCTTGAGGTGGAACCAACTTAGTAGATGAACTCCCATCAACAACTCTTGTTGATGTAGCAGTCGCTTCAACAACTCTTGTTGATTGAAGTTTCAGTAGTTTCATTGAAAAGCTCATGTAACACCACTTTACTTCGTGGACTGTGCTTCTTTATATGATACTCCTCCAGAAAGTAGTGTTTGTTGAAATAAACACCCTATTTTCCATCCGATCATAAAAATAACCCCCCAGTGTACTTTTGAAGTAGCCTACAAAGAGATATAACCTCGACCGTGGTTTCAACTTCTTGGGATTAGCCTCAAGCACATGTGCAGGGCAACCCCAAATGCGGAAGTGACATAAACTAGCTTTACGCCCGTTCCACAACTCCAGAGGTGTTCTTGCAACACTCTTGGAGGGAACACAGTCGAGTATATATACTGCAGTCTCCTCTGCGAAATCCCAAAACGAGTCTGGTAAGGAAGCGTAACTCGTCATCTAGCGAACCATGTCTAACAAGGTCCAATTTCTCCTCTCCGCTACACCATTCTTCTGAGGTATACCCGGCGCTGAAAGTTGGAAAACGATTCCATGTTCTATCAAATAGTTCTGGAATGTCGAGTCCAAAAATTCTCCACCTCGATCCGATCGAAGTGTTTTAATCTGTCTATATAATGCATTTTCAACCTCAGCCTTGAACTCTTTGAACTTTTCAAAGGATTTAGACTTTCGATGTATAAGATAAACATACCCGTACCTAGAGTAATCATCAGTGAAACTGATAAAATACTCATAGCCATCTCGAGCTCGCATGTTCATAGGACCACAAAGGTCAGAATGTACTAACTCAAGAGGCTCTTTGGCTCTATAACCTTTTCAAGTAAAAGGTCGTTTAGTCATCTTACCCTGAAGGCAAGATTCGCACACGGGTCAAGAATTTTCTTCTAACTCACTTAGAAATCCATTCTTCACCAATCTCTCAATCCTATTGAGATTGATGTGCCCTAAACGTAGATGCCAAAGTTGGGCATTTTCTTTTGGCGAAATTCGTCGACGTTTTGATTGAGTTCAGTAGTTCTGAACATTTCAGTATTATGGAGGGAATTAATGGCTAACGGCCTTAGCACATATAAATTCGATTCCAGATTTTCTTTGCAAATAAAAACACCATTTTTATGAATAAACGCTTTATTCATATTAAAAGAGATAGTATATTTACATTGCAATAAACACTTTACAGAAATAAGGTTCCTTTTTAGTTCGGTAACAATATATACATCATTTAAAATAATAAACCTATTCTGTAAAGCTAACTGGAGATCTTCCACTGCCACAGTTGAGATGACGTGCCCGGTGCCTACTCGCATCGTCATTTCACCAGCATCCAGTTGTTGCGAAGATCTAATCCCCCTAAAAAGAAGAAACAACATGGTTAGTGGCGCCTGAATCAATTATCCAGGCAGAATCGTCATTCTCCACTAAACAAGTTTCAAGCACAAGTAAATCACATTTACCTTTATCCGCCATGACCTTAGCCTTGGCTACTTTCTCCTCTTTTAGATATTCACGACAGTTCCTCTTCTAGTGTCCATCTTGGTTGCAGTAGAAACACTTTCTCATAGTAACTTATGGACGCCTCTTTGGGGCGACAGGCGGTGGGTTAGCAGGTGTCTTCCCTTTACCCATTCTACCCTTCTTCTTTTTCCCCTTTGCAGAGTTAGAAGCAGAAGGTGCAGACTTCATTCCTGAGGTTAAACCTCTATGGAACGTCCTGGATGTAGGATTGTATCAATTGCAGTAAAAGCACAAGGATCATCTAAGCATTCAAATTCACTAATTTTGACATAATATAAAGCATGCTTCTGCAACAAAAAGAGGTTTTAAGACATATCTCTTGTAGAATTTCTTCAAAGCTTCTTCTCCAGCTGCAATCTTCTCCATATCTTGTTGTAGACCATCTCAAGATCTTCCCCACTATTCTCTTGGTGCTCTAGATTGAGTTGTGGGACTCAAAACAAGCTTGAATCAAGGGATGAAGGAGAAAAACTCACTGCAACAATTATTATTGAAGAACCATTCTTCAAACCGAATTTTCTCTCAAAACTCTGTAGATTGTATGCCCGATTTTCACTCCAATCTTCTCATTATATTGCAGATCAACATGCAAAGAGAAAAGTTGCATGAGTTGTAGCTCATGCTTGGAGACAAGGCAAATATTTGCTATATGTGTGAGCTAGTTAAGTGATGGATAATGGAAAAACCCATTTTTCCATTTGTGTTTTAGTTTTCTTTTCCTTTTTCAATTTTATCCAAAAATCAAATTTTAATTTAAAAAATCTATTTGGTTTTAAAAATGAAAAATTAATCAATTTTATAAATTAATAATTAATAAATAAAACTTAATTAATTTAATATCCAATATTAAATTAATTTTAACACATATGCATCTTTATATATTTAAATATATAAATTCTTCTATTCCATTTAATTCTAAAATTAAACATATAATTATATCTCATATAATTACTAATTCCATTAATTCTAGTTTGAACGTTTGAAATTAACCTATCACACTATTCTAGACTTAATCCGTTACGAGCTAGTAGGGGGACCTCGCAGACCTACAGATCATGGGCTCCAATGATCCGAGATTAATTGGCTAAACTCATTAAACCAAATTGACCTTCATTTATTAACTATGGGTCACTCCACTAAAGCCTATAGTTGCACTCTCCTCATTGTAGATATATTATCTCTACATGATTTAACCATAATCAGTAAGTCGACCCTTCACAGGTTGTTCGTAATAACGGTTGGGTCAAATATCTATTTTACCCCTGAGATTACGTCTTATTCCTCAAGTCCCTACTGATCCTCTAATGAACAACTGGTTTGTGATCCAATCAAAAAACCAAACTCTCTCAGCCTAGTGAGAGGGTGAAGCTCCTTGTTTAAGACCTGGATTCAGTACTTAAGAGAACAACGTTTCTCATATCCCTAAATCGGGTAGGTGTGAACTCTATCTTGCACCCTATGTCCCCAGCTATCTATCCGATCTTACCCCTGAAATGGGAGTCTTATTGAGCCGACGTTGTTGAGCTAACCCTCAACTATTCAAATCTAAGGGCAATCCCGAATAAACAGGAGTTCATAGTTAACTCAGAATTAAGATTGAGTTACCTAGGTCATCTAGATGAAATAGTCAGTTTTAAACAGTAAACAATGTTATAAAGTAAGAGTGACTTATTTCTTGGTCCGGATCTTATGCAAACTCATTGCATAGAACACCCCCACTCCTCATGTCATAACATGTACGAATTAGAATCACATCGTATGTAGCACTTTACAACTCTTTGTAACAACTACAGAGTAGACCATATCCAATGGTGTTACCAGAATAAGGTACCCAACCTCATTCATGTACCATAGATCATTTTAACTATTTACTCGAACCCGATCCACTCTTATGTCTCCATATAAAATTTAAGTACTCATACAATAGCCATGGGTCTTGGTTTATTGGATTTAGACTTTCATACAATTTATGAGATCACTAACAAGTATATTGATAATAGAAAATGTTTATCATTTTACAAACTGCGAGTTTTATGACATAAAACCCAATACTGGAGGATGAAGCAACATTTGCCTCACCATTCTACCTCTCCTTAATTTTCAGTAAAGATTGGTATGTCTGCAACTCGTTGAGGAGAGTTGTAAGGTTATACTTCACTTTGTTAAGAATCACATTACTAACAAAGTGCAGAAAGCTCTCCGACTAAAAATGCAGGATTATGCTAACCCGGTTGCCCTCATCAATGGTAGACCCATTCAACTCCGCCACATAAAAGTGGACCATCATGTTTAGCATATGTTCACGAACAGAGGTGCCTTCCTCCATTTTGGAGTTGAATATGTATTTAAGAGTCCCATGCATAAGCTGTTCAGATGGTTGTCCAAACATCCCCCACAAGGACTTCATGAACTCACATGTTGAGACTATAGGCTCATGTTTCTTGGCCAAGACTTCAGAAAGACTTGCCAAGATGTAGGCTCGAGCCTTCTCATTCACCCTTGTCCATCGCTCATATGCCTCCCGAACATTTTGAGCGGCATTAGAAGCTGGAATAAGAGGACAAGCCTCCGTGAGAGCGAATATGAGATACTCGATGATTAGGATCGTCGTGATCATATGTTTGTATGTTGCGAAATTATCGCCAGTAAGTTTTTCGGCGCTTAACAATGCCAACGTGGTTGTTGCCATTTTGAAAATGTCACTGAAAATACGAACAAATCTTGATTAGATTTTGCTAAAGCACTTTTAAACCAATCAGTTTTGCAAAGCAGTTTCAAGTACCCTAAGTTATGGACTTCTATTTTGCAGTGAGGTAGGACAAACGCCACCGGTGGGGTGATCAGTTGCCCCTTCGCTGGGATGAGACATTCTCAACCATTAAATAGAACCAACTCTTGGAACTGAACCTAACATCCACTATTTTTTGGTCCATAATTGTTGACTTTTAACTATTCCGCGTAAGTGTAATCCCTCGCTTTCGGTGCCAAAGTCCCACCCTAATGTGCTTACCGTAGGGAAAAGACAGATTAGGACAAGAGACTGAGTTACCTTATCCTCTTACAGGAGATCAAATAAAGAAATGCACAAAACTGCCATCCTTTAGGGGGACACTCCCAGGGTGCCTCAAGGTGATGCGTAGTAACTTTATTCAACCTAACGAGGGAGACCGAGGGGTATGCAGTCGCACTTTTCGCTCCCACTTACTATGAACACTCTTTCCATCCATCTTGATATTGACCTACCCAAACACCATCCATTGGGGGGACATGCCAAAGGTGCCTCGAGGCCGAGGATAGATCTCACGGTGTGGACTATTTAGGAGAAATGTGAAAAGTTTAAGTGAAGCATCTTATGCTTCAAGTACCTCTCACTGAATGTTCTCCTTAGGGGTTCATTAACCTAGACAATCCAGGTACTGATTTTAGTTTAAGTCGTCTTTTTAAACTCTACTCATAAACAACGTTTGTCTATGAAATATGAACAAGTTCAAGTAGTCACATTTAAACATTTTAATGGACTGTCCTTAACTTGCATGCATGCATCAAATCTATCTAATTCACCTTTCCAGGTAGGGGTGTTACGTTTCCGTCAACTTAAATAACCAGCCTAGACAGAACCCGCCTTAGACAAAAGGTCCCTTATAGATAGATTTGCTACAGTTTAACCTTTTATTAGCCAATTTAATCCTATTAAACTGATTAAAAGATTAAAGTCTTAGGGTTGTTAATCATATTAGAACCGTGATCTTAGGTCTATGTGATCCAAGTTTTAAATACTTTAAAATCATGAATTAAACCTAAGTGAGCATGCATGTATTTCTTATTTCTTTTAGTTCTAATTTCTCTTTAACTTTTAAAAAGAAATAACTAAAACTATTGCGCACAACAAGACGTTTATAACATTTATAAAATAACCTATGTGTCATGCTTCATGCAATATTCGGTCATTACTATATAACTTTTATATAACGCGTAACAACCAAGCAAACATGCTATCATTCACCCTTATACTATAACAATTATAATATAAAGATGATGCATGTCAATGCTTTTTATGCATGCATTATATGATGCATGAGCATGCTCTTACATAATTAAATCAAGCTTCTCTAAATTATAACAATTACAATAAAGAGTTGATACATGACCATTGCATAACCTAAGGTGGGATTTACTATATATGCATACCATATGACATATAAAAAAAACATTCATCATATGTAATAAATAAAGAATTAATGGATCGGGATGATCCTTTACAAAAACTAGAATGAAAAAATCTTATCTATTACATTTTTCATCGAGCAAACCGGTTCACAGGCGAACCGGGTCTTGAACTGCCAGGAGGTCTTCATCGTGTAGCAAACTCCAGCAGGTATACGATCGTTCAATGCGCACTAGACAATGAGAGCATTAGTAAATGATCGCGTAGACAACGACGAGACTGCAAAGCCTGATCGTCCATCCGATCGTGTAGCGCGGCGACATGATTTACTTTGTCTTATTAAGCGATCGTTTAGTTAGTTACTAAGCAATGAAGCTTGATGACCTAAACGACCGTCTAGCGCATGCGCTTTAAACGATACACGAGCATCTCATCGTCTACACGATGCACGCAACCAGGCAAACGATTTACCTTACGATACTAAGCGATCGTTTTGTCAGTTACTAAGCGATGAAGCTTGCTGGCCTAAACGATCGTCTAGTGCGCTCGCGCGTTAAGCGATCTGCGAGCATCTTATCGTCTACACAACGCGATACTCAGCGATCGTGTACTCGATCGTCAACCCGATGCTTTCAACTCTTAATCGCATACCCTATCGTTTAACCGATACGTTCATCAGCGATCACGTACGCCTTCATCTTTACGATACAATCAACAGCGATCGCATAGAACATCTTCTACACAATGCATCAACCCTAGATTGCCTCCTTCCTCGAAGAGCCGCAACGCTTGCCCAGAACTTCAACGAACGACTCAAAACTTCAAACAAACTTTGAATACAGACTCGATAACGATTATTAATGCCCAAAAATGCAGGGGCCTTTACAAATAACTGCAAATGTAAAAGGATCTAAATAAAACCGAGGCTAATCATCCCGAAAACATCCATTAATCTGGCACATCTACATCAGATTTAACAATTAAACAACGTAGAAATGCACCCACCATGAATGTATTTGTCATTTCGTTCCAACAGATGAAATCAAAGTATCAGAACCTGGCTCTGATACCAATTGAAGGATCTCATATCAATGACTTCCATGAGTGCGTTCGGATCGTTCCGATCTTACCGTGACTGAAATATAACATTATACATTCAACATACAGTTATGCAAATAAATCTTAATTAACGGCATGCAATGAACAACAAAATCATATGGGAAAGAGTTCCATACCAGTTGAGAACTATCTTCAAACTTCAAAACTCCAACGCAACGAAAACCCTCCAAGTGATCTACCAACGCTCGGTGGGAACGTCGACTGCAGCAGCACGATCAACGCGAACTCATGACCGCAACGAGGACGACACCACCACTAATGAGCCCTGGGTATTCTCAGAGTGAAAACCCAAAGGGTGGGCTTTGGTGAATTTGGTAGAGGAAGTAGAAAACACAAATCGTGTAGGTGATAAGCAAGTGGGAGGGAAAACAACGCTATCGCATAACAGAAGTGCTTATCGTTTAGGAGGAGCTACACAATCGTGTAGGATTTATTGAACGATCGTTTAGAAAAAGGTACACGATCGTTTAGTAAACGGCACACTATACAATCGTTTATAGAAGTTATCCGATCGTGTAGGATATAGCGTGCGATCGTCTAGCGCAAGGTGGACGATTGTTTAGGCGGAGAAGAGCTATCGTATAGTCTCTTGAGTGATCGTTTACTTTCACCAATGCGCGCTTCCGAAATTCTTTTGACGGTTTCTCTTCGGGGTTTTCGATTGAACAATTCAAAAATGAAAACAATTTTCATTTTAACTAATCGGTTCTAATAACCGACGTTGTCCACTAACCCACGTCCGAACATGAAAATTGGCTTAATTATCATATAATTAACCAATTAATTAATTAATAAATATAATCATAATATATTTTTATCCTATGGTTTGATAACACATATCTACTATAGTATTTTCTCCTCTACTTGATATAAATCATATTTATATCTAATTTCTTCCAAAATAATGTATCTCATACATTTGCCAATTATATCATATCTAATTAAGCAGTCCAATTATATCATATATAATCGAACTTCCTCTTGTCAATTTGAACATTTCAAATTTACCCAAATACTGGTTCTCGAATTTATCCAAGCTACTCAGGGGACATAATGAACCTCTGACTCGAAGCTCTAATGGTACGTGAATAGCTGATTAAACTTTTTAGCCACGAGATCCACCATCCGTTAACTGTCAGACATTCTATTAAAGACCAACAGCTGAACTCTTCTTATCACAGATATATTTCTGTGTCCATCAGATATAACCAATCATGAGTACGATGATGACCCTTCACAAATGCTTATAAGTACAGTTGAGCCAATTTACCGTTTTGCCCCTGTAGTTACATCTCACTCCTTAAGTACCACTGGTTCCTCTAATGAACAATACAACATAGTCCAACTATGTGTGAATACCTCTCGGGCCAAGAGAAGGTGTGTGGCGCCACATTGTTCAAGCCCTGGAATTAGCCCTTAAGGGAGCTATCTATCTACTTACCTCTGCCTCTGGGAAGAAGTGAATTCCATCTTATGTAGTTGAGTTCCCAGCTTTCAAATCAGACGAATCCCCAAAATGGTAGGTTTGAATTGGCGATCTGGCCACTTGCACCCATATAAATCAAAGGACTGCCCTCAATGGTAGGAGTTCCCAACTCACTCAGGATTAAGGTCATGTTACCTATGGTTATCCTAGTGAAGTGAAGTCTCTGTCATGAACGGTGTTATATAACGAGACGTTAACACTTTGTGGTCAGGTCTTATACAAACTCTTTGTATAGGACGCCCCCGCTCGTATGTCCCTAACACGAATGATCAGGATCAGACCATCTGTGACAAGTCACAACACTTGTGAACATTCCACAAAGCGGGCTGCGTCCGTAGCGTTACCAGGATAAAGTTTCCCTCATTTATCCATATACTACAGACCATTTTGGTTATCACTCAAGACATGATCCACTTGTATGTCACCACATACATGCTTGCATCACATACAGATAACCAGGGATTTTATGTTTATTTGTTTATGGTAAAGCAAATAAAACAAGTAAATGAGCAATAATACAAGAAGTGAAGTAAATATCATATATTAACAACACAAGCGTTCGTACAAACTGTTTACAAACTACAGGACACGAGACTTTAGGACATTAACTCTAACACAGATAACCAGGAATTTTATATCTATTGGTTTGTGGTAAAGCAAATAAAACATACAATTGTGTAAAAACAGATGTGAAGTAAATATCATATATTATACAACACAAGCGTTTGTACAAATAGTTTATAAACTACAGGACACGAGACTTTAGGGCATCAACCCCAACACCCTCACCCTACGCTAGCCTTATGCTCAAGGTCTGATCTGCAGCTGGAGCGTTGCAACGCTACTATCAGCATTGCTACGTTGCGATTATAGTATAAATTTGTTTCTTTCCAATTTAGGTAAAGAGAGAGGAGAGTTAGGTCGTCTTAGAGAGCATTTTGCTCAATTTTGGCCATTGTAGGCCAAAACTCATGAGATTTCCTTCAATTTTGGTTTGTAATTGTAAATCTTGGCATCGTGATTCGGATTTGATGAACGACTAAAGGCCACAACATCAGCTTTTTTAGGTTTATAGGGTTTTCCTTGGATTTTATTAGATTTATTATGAACTATTCTTGGATCTTACTGTTTCTTATTGATTTTCTTTCTTTTGTTTAATTTATAGAACAAGCATATAGGTAGATTGAATTGACAACTCAATTTTTTATATGTTTGTCTTTTCTATGCATGATTTTTAATGTCTATAATTGCATGGTAAGCATGCTTAATTCAGTAGCACTAGATTTTAGTTTAAATTATAACATGATTTCTAGTCTTTTAGAATCACCTAATTGATAACAAAACCTAAAGATTGAAAATGCATTAGGTTAATATTTGGTCAATATTGCTTAATGCTCTAATCAATCAAAAAACGTAATGCAATTAACTAAGTAAGTTGCTTTTATAATGAGCTTAGTTTACTTAGGGATTTACGACATGTCGATTCTTATTAGGGAATTTGTTCATTCGATTAGGCCTAAGAAATAGTTAATTCAAGAATGTTTCATGATTAATCAATGATTAGATTCATAAAAAACTTGACAATCTCTAAACCGGCGGAGGTAATCTTGTGTCTAATCTCTCTCTTTCTCAATCTATCTTACTTTTCACTAATTTTAATTTTAGCATTTAGTTTTTCTTGTCAACAACACAAAACCCCCGTTTGTTGAGTCGGCAGTAATATGTGAGTGAGGATATTCCATATTAGGACCATAAAATGTTTAGTCCCATTATATAACGTCGTTCATAATAGAAACTTATACTTCACCAGGATGACCATACATAACATGACCTGAATCTTGAGTGAGTTGTGAACTCCTGTCTATGAGGGCGATCCTTTGATTTGTATGGGTGAGAGTTGCCAGATCGCCGACTCAAAAAGCCTACCATTTTGGGGATTCGTCTGATTGGGGAGCTGGGAACACAGTTACATAAGATGAAATTCACTCATTCCCCAATGTCGGGGCAAGTAGATAAATTGCTCCCTTAAGGGTTGATTCTGGGGCTTGAACAATGTGGCGCCACACCATCTCCCTGCCTAAGAGGGGTTAGAGCATAGTTGGACTACGATTTATTGTTCATTAGAGGGATTAGTGGTACTTAAGGAGATAGATGTAACTACAAGAGCAAAACGACAATTTTGGCCCAACTGTACTAACGAGCAATTTGTGAAGGGTCATCATACTGTTGATTGGTTATACTAATGGACATAAAAAATATATCCGTAGTGCGAAGAGTGCAGTTGTCGGTCTTTGGTGGAGTGTCCGACAATTAACGGGTGGTGAATAATTAGTGAATAATTTAATTAAAGAGTTTAATTAATTATTCACGTACCATTGAAAATTTAAGCTACAGGTCCATGAGGTCCCATCGGTAACTCGATAGGACTAAATGAGAATCAGTTTTTGTATCAATTTGACTTATTCAAATTAATTGAAGGAATTAATTATATATGATATAATTGTTATAATGTATTTGATATATTATAATATAAACTTTATTTGAGAGAAAATAAATATTTGAATACGATTCAAATAACAATTATGTGAATTGGATCCATATTATTAAATTTAATATAAATGTGATTTATATTAAATGTCATTAATGAGAGAAAAGAAACTATAGGTTATATTCTATATGATACAATATTAAAACTATAGGTTATATGTTATATTTAATATAACATATAGTTTAATATATATTATATGATAAGGTAGTTATCATATTAATATATATTAACTTATTTATTTAATTAAATATATTAATGAATATTTATTTATTTTAAATTAATTAAGGGAGGGAGTTGTAACTCTCTTCCCCTTTTTTCTCTCATAATCTTGGAAGTGGGAGACTGAATGGTCAGTTATTCTTCTTGCTACAAAAACACACAAGGTTAAGGTTTGTATAGTGCTCTCGGTAGAATTTCTCAATGATCTCTCTTCCTCTCAATCTCCTTCTTTTCCTCAAAATCCAAAATAAGCCAGTGCACTCACTCCTCCTAAATTCTCTACCTGAGGATACCGAGGTCGCCGTTCATGGCAGTGTTCGGGGATCCATTGAAGATCGTCTTCAAAGGTAAGTGTTTATGAAACTCTAATCTATTTCTTTCTTTTTCATAAGCATGCTATATTTTTTTTGTGTGTTAAATGCATAATTGTTTTTCTTCTCTGTAAAAAATTTGTTTTGTAAAATTTTGGGAATTGAGACGATCCTGCTTCCGCTCAAAAGATCCTTTCATTAGGGTTCCTTCAGGTCCAAGATCCTAGTACAGATCACATGTATATAAAACCATGGTCTGAAAGTATATTATGGACTATGGGGTTAAAAATCGTTGTCTAAAAGTATAGTATTGACTATGGGTTTTAAAAACTATAGTATAACTTTTATCTTTACACTACGTTAAATAAAACCGATGGTCCAAAATTCTAATACACACCATATATATATAACCATGGTCAAAAAGCATATTAAGGACTACGGGTTTTAAAAACCATAGTCTAAAAGCATAGTATGGACTACGAGTTTTAAAAACTACAATATCAATATTATCTTTATACCATGTTAAATAAAACCTATGGTCCACAATCCTAATACAGACCACGTGTATATAAAACCATGGTGTAGAAGCATATTATGAACTAGGAGTTCTAAAAATTGTGGTAGCAGTATTGTCATCACACCACTGTCATTAAAACCCATGGTCTAACATCCACGTATAGACTACATGTATATGAAACCATAATCTAAGAGCATGGTATAGACTATGGTTTTCAAACCGTGGTATCAACATTTTCTTTTTGTCGCGGTCATTAAACCCACGGTCCAAGATCCTAGTATAGACCACATCTATATAAAACCATGGTCTAAACATTAACATTACACCATGGCTAACGTTACTAAGATTTTCTTTACATAATCATTTTACTATAGACCACAATTTGGTTGCACCATGGTTGAAAGTGTATCTTTTTTACCAAACTTAATAAACCCTGTTGTTGTCATAGACTACAGGTTTTTTAAAATTGTGCAAAAAAATTTACGTTACACCATAGTCAATGAAAATTCTGGTCATGGTTCATACTATAGACTATACAATGGTGTAAAAATGAAATTTATACCACAATCAATTAAAACTATGGTAAAAAATAAAATAAAAATAAAATAAAGTAATTTAGAATATTCTAAAAATTAAAGATAAATAAATTTAACGTAATTTTCATAGGTTAGTGTGAAGGAATACATAGAGAGGGAGAAAAGCGTGCGTGACACTAGGGAGCTTGGTGAGTGCCATTGTTCTACCGAGTTGCAGGTTTGCACAAGCGTCTTCTATTGATTTGTAGCTACCCATTTGTATTCATCTTGGTAAAGCAGTCACCATTATTTGCTGTTTTGTTGCCACCATTTTTATTATTGTTAGTCGCTGCCTTTGTGTATGATAAGTGGGTTTTTTTCTTTTTTGGCCTTTATAATGATCTTTTAACACTTTTATTCATATTAGATGTGATTGATCCCCCAATAATCAAATCAATAGGATTTCAATTACAAAAAAAACCTACAACTCCCTCTACAGTTGCTTTGATATCTTCCAATACAGCCAATGAAATTATGTTAAACTTAGTTATCAATGTATATTAGTTTTACAACTTCCATTCTTGGTTAATTTGAAAATTTGAAAAAGAAGATACGCTGGAAATTCATGGGTGATTTGTTCATTTTTTTTTGTTTTTCTAAGACATATTTCTTATATTTGCTGATATCAACCAAGTTTTTCTATGTTATGTAGAGTTTTCATGTTAGTCTAAAACTAGTCTTAGCCATTGCTTTGCACAACATACCAGAGGTATTTATTCTCTTGTTACATAACTAACATTTATGATTTTCTCCGAAAATAAGTGTCCAAATCATATTTAACATTTTTCATCAATGGATTATATTGATTGACAATCTGATGATGTATGTAATCACATAGTCTTTGAATAAATAATATGACATACATGGAGTGGAGTAGATATTATAATCAGTTTGACGAAGAAGGGATTGACAAGCTATATGGTGGGTTTTGATATTAGACTCTTCGTACACAGATTAAACCATTACTAGGTTTTATGAATGAAAAATACATTTAGATATATAAAATTAATCGACATAAAGAAAATTTAAAAGATTTGAATTGGATTTATGATAAAACAAAAGGAGATTTTCAAAAATAGAAAAATAAGAGAAACTATTTATACAAAGTAACAAAATTTAATCTTCTTTAATAGAGGTTAATAGAAGCTAATAAAAGTTTATCAGTGTCTATCAGTGATAAAAATTGATAGAAATCTACCATTACTATGTGATAGATGCTTATAGAAGTCTATCAATGTTTATCATTTTTTTTTTTTTTTGTTATTTCTGTAAATAGTTTAACATTTTTCTATCTGTGAAAATTTTCCTAAAACATATCATATGAGATTTTGAAAAATAAGATAAAATTAAAATATGTAAATAACAAATTAGGAAAGAGATAATTTGTTAATTGAAATTTGAAAATCCTTTTTTTTACTTCATTTAATAGCATAATTAAGTAAGTTTAATTTGCTATAGTTTAGCGAATCTACAACAAAAAGAAAAAAAAATGAATTCAGTCCTAGGAAAACAATTTTTGAAGGATAAAGTGAAAAAGAAAAAAAAAATCTTTTACTGGATAGGACTTCCATAAAACGAATGAGATTTTGTACCAATCAAATGAGATTTTGAAAGATGAGGTAAAATTCAAATATGTAAATCACAAATTAGGAAAAAGTAAATTCGATAATTCAAAATTGAAAATTGAAAATTAAATATCAATTTTTTTTTATTTCTTTTAATATCATAATTAAGTAAACTTAGTCTAAATGGCTCTAGTTTAGTAAATCTAAAAAAAAAAAAAATGTCCTTGGAAAATAATTTGTGAAGGATAGAGAAAAATAAATCTTCTATTGAATAAGACTTTCATATAATGAATGAGATTTTATATCAATCAAAATGTGATTTTGAAAAATAAGGTAAAATTAAAATATGTAAATCACTCATTAGGGAAAAGAAAATTTGATAAATGAAAATTGAAAACAGGTAAGTAGTTTAACTTTTTGTTATTATATGTACATAGGTCTATGATATGTGCATTTGTTTGATTTTTAACATGGGTCGTAAAAATATTTAGATCTGGAGTGAAATTGAAAGGAAGGAAATGAATTACGTGGAACTCTTCTATTAAAGTAAGTAGTAACTTCTTTTCATCATTTTGATACAATTATCTCATAAATTTACATTGTTTTCCTATTTAAATGCTTATTATTTATATAGAGCCCTCGTCAACCTGGATTTATAGAATGTGGATATTATGTAGTGAATTATATGAGGGATATTTTGATGGATCAACAAACCAAATCTCTTAAGAAGCTAGTATGATATGAGCTATTTAACACTCATTTGTTTATGTATATCATGAATACACAAACGAATATATGAATAATTTTTTCCCTCTTTTTTGTAGTTTATTAGAAATAAGACATATTCTCATGAAGAGATTGATGGAGTTCGCAATGAATAGGGACAATATCTACAACAATACATAGTTGTACAAAAATGATGTCCAGTCATTTTTAATTTGTGACTAAATTAATCTGTATTAAACCTGAACGTTAGTGTTTTTATATATCTTTTATATATTGAAATTTGCATAAGTTTTAGTTTATAAAATTAGTATTTGAATGAATGGAATTTTTATATTAATTAATTTTTTAATTAATTGTAATTTTTAAAAAAATCAAAATGTGATTTGGTCCATTATTGTATAAATTACAATACATTTCGAGTGAAATATATTGTTAAAAAGCCACATGAAATGTCATATATTGTCAATCTACATTAACTATGGTGAAATAATACAGGTCTTGGTTGATATAAGTGTAGTTTATCGATAAAAATCATGGTTAAATGACTAATGCGAACCGTAGTGTATACAACTATAAACCACAACTAAGGTTAGCTATGGTCTATAATATAAACCACATTTAACGTTTTTCGTGGTCTGTGACAATATAGACCATGACTAACATTAATTGTGGTCTATAATATAGACCATGTCTAATGTCAGTCGTGGTGTGGAATATAGACTGCGGTTAATATTAACTGTGGTCTATTTTATAAACCACAACTAAGGTTAACTATGGTCTATAATATAAACCACATTTAACGTTTTTCGTGGAAAATGACAATATAAACCATGACTAACGTTAATTGTGGTCTATAATATAGACCATGTCTAATGTCAGTCGTGGTGTGGAATATAGACTGCGGTTAATGTTAACTATGGTCTATATTATAGACCATGTCTAATGTCGGTCGTGGTCTATGGTCATATAAACCATGACTGACATTATGCGTGGTCTATAATATAGATCACAGTTAATGTTAACCATAGTTTATACTATAGACTATGCTGGAGTAGACCACGATCACAAAATCGTGGTCTACTCCAATAAACAACAGTCATATGACCATAGTCAATATTAAAATTTGTAGTAGTGGAATTGAAACTAGCCAAACTTTTAATATAACGAAATTTGAGGAATCCAGTCGTACAACCACCAGGTTGCAGATGTTGGATAGAAGAAAGAACGGTGAATTGGCAGCTTCTCAGGTAGAATCAGCCGTGGCAAGGGAAGCAAGAAGATTGTGGATGTGTGGAATCATATGTTAATCTTTTAAAAAAAACTGATACCATGAAACGATACATGAAGAAGAGAATAATATCTCTCATTGATAATTACTTTCTCAACGTGTAGGATATTTATAACAATCAGATGCGAATTAAAACTTTAAAATAAACCTATAACAAAATAACTATTCTTGACAACAACTTAAAAAATACTAATAACACCTACATGATAATTCCCAAAACATCTATAATATAATTTATTTTTTAAAAAAAAATTCAAAATATAAAAGTGTCAAAAAAAAAAAAAAAAACCTTTGGTGCTCCCTTAGATGCACCTAGCATCCCAAGTATTATCCAATGCATTTTTGTTTTTTTAGAAATTTTTTTTTCTAATTCTATTTTTACGTAGTTGATAAATAGATAATATCGGGATTAGGTGCACCCTAATCATTACTTGAATCATTGCTTGAAATGATGTTTATTATTAAAAAGAAAAAAAAAAAAAAAAAAGTGAATGGGGTGAAAGTGAAACTTGATAATGCGAATAGGGGAAAGGCAAATGGGGTCCAAAAAGATATTGGAAAATAGTTGAGTTTTGTTGGGGAAGAAACACCGTGGTCCTTGGGATTACCCAACACAGTCCAAATACAATGTGTAACATCGCACCAACAATTCAGGATGGGACTCCCATCATTTTGTCACTCAACATCTTCACGTTTCATCCATTCATTCCCCTTCTTTTCATTTTTCTAAGTCGGTTTCTTACTCTTTTTATTTCTTTTTCGACAATAATTTTTCATGTTGCAATCACAGTCTTTATGACAAGTGGAAAATATAGTAATATTTTATAATAGCTTCAAATCTCACTAAACGTCATCTCTATATGAAAACAAAATTCCAACGAAGATTAATATTGCCTAAAATAATTCAAAATAAGAATTTTTTGCTCCAAATGTCAAAATTTTACATTATAAGTTATTACATACATATATTTCTTTTATCTTGGTTTTTTAATCTAAGATGGAGTAATAGAGGCATTTCCTGTTCTTTCCATGGACACAATACCAAAAGTTGAGGGAGAAAAATAAAATATTTTTTCAAAAATTAAAATTAGTATAAAATAGATATATAAGTTGACAAAATAGCTATATACAACAAAAATTAGGCCGTATTTTTAGGAAACAGTTTTATTTTTGTATTGGAAAATGACAAAAAAAAAAAAAAACGGATAAGGGTACTAATAAAATTGAAACAGAACAAAAATAAAATAAAATAGAAAAATAAAATGAATAGTGAGGAAATAGAACAAAAAGGAATTTAAGCCACAGCTTGGCAACAAATATGCAGTGAACTTAATTAAACACAGAGACCGACCTTTGCTTGTATTAGTGATTGATTTCCATTGTTGATGGTGACACTGCTGAGGGCTGGCTGCACCCAAAACTTAAAAAGAATTGAATTTTTTTAATTTGTGTCGGTTAGATATTATATTAAATTTGTCTTTATCCATTAACTTAAAATTTTTGATCAATTAGTAATTTAAGATGGTATTGGAGCATGTTGCTTCTTGATGTCTCAGGTTCAAGTTGCAACGTTATTTTCTCTCCAATTAATGTTCATTTCCACTTGCTTGGCTCTTCTTCATATTTCAAATCTGCAAGTGAAGGGGAGTGTCAGATATTATATTAAGCTTTTTGATCAATCGATGATTTAAAAGTGTCTAAATATGTTTGTCCTCTTTAAAATATATCTAATAAGTTTTTTAATTTTTAATTTTGTGTCTAATATATGTTTGCATTTTAAAAGGATCTAATGAAGTGTAGGTCAACACATCCTTAGACTTGGGCGCTCACTCGATTTTGTGTGAATAGATCGTTGATATATTAATTTTAAATTATTAATTAAAGAGTATATTAGATGTAAAAACTGAATTTTGTGTTCGACAAGATATCAAACCGAATTTAAGGATATACTTGGCATTTTTTTAATTTTATAAAATTATTTGACAAAAATTAAAGATCTATTTAAGTGTGTTAAAAAAATTCAATGACCCAAATACTCAATCAATCCAGCCCAACTTGTATAATTTGAGTTGGTTTATCAACTCAACTAGGTTAGATTAGATACTTATTAGTTAGATTAGATTCAAATAAGTGAAAATTTTATGGATTGGGTTGGTTCATGGATTTACATAAAAACTTACAACCCAAATAATTAGTATTGGATCTAAAAGGTGCTTAAGTCCAACTTAACCCAACTCACAAAATTTTAAAAGTTAGAGAACTAGATGCAAACATAAGTGCTAATAAACTGAATTTGTAATTTAACATGATATAATTTATTTTATTTTTACGAAGAAAAAAACCAAAAGTTGTCAAGCACTTCGAATATTAAAATGGATGGTGTTGGTACCGGAAATCGCACCAACGGTGAATTTGTATTTCTTAAGGGAGAGTAGCCCAATATCCTATAAAATGAACAAAGCTAAACATCGGTGATGTTGAGTCAAATCCATTCTCTAACGCTCAGTTAGAATCATGTTTGAAAATGGCTCGATTGATAGAAAATACGTATGAGTTTTTAAGCATACCTTTTTTCAATCGTAGCTTGGAGATTATATAAGTTGATCTTTTAGTAATTGAAACTAACACGACCTTTACTCTTCCAAGCCACTTCCAGACTTATCTTCTACCGTTATTCATCCAAATCATCATTGCTTGTGCCCTTATACATCTCACCCTTTAATAGGCTCCGCTCTTAGCTAAATATCTAATACTTGGTTAACTAACTATTATTTGTAATATAATTAGATCTATTTAATACAATAATTGATTGATAAATAATTTAGTTACATGAAATGGAAATCTTGTTCGTCTCCAAAACAATGATCTAAAAATGGGTTTTCGAATACAAAAAGTGTGGCTCACCCATCTCTAAACCATACAAAAAATCCTCATATTCCTTACATGCATGGCTTTGCATGGCTAAACCATGCAAAAATCCTTCTCCAAAACCACATGTATGGTAAAAAAAAATGACCATGCCACTTGCACTCTATTTGGGCTTAAGCCCAGAAAAAAATTCTTGGGCTGCCACGCCGAATATGAATGTATATGTACGTACTATTTTGCAAGCTAAAAGATGTACACCACAATATTGCTCCCAAAGGGTTAAAAACCACCTAAAGTCTCTTTGACTCCACCTCTTAGCTTAAGCTATTTTTTTTAGGCCGACTTACTTTCTTAGCTCGTTTCTTAACTCAAATAGGTCAACCTAGGTGGTTTTCTTTAAATTTTGGCCTAAACGAAATACATTGCCTATAATGGGTTCTTAATTATCTTTGCTCGAATCTTGGCTTTAATTTAATTAATCAGATTTAATTTCACCCTCTACGGTTGCTCCTCTCTCGAACTGGGCTATGTATAGCTTTTAAACAAAAACTAGTTTGAGAGCTCTTTCTCAAAATCTTAAAGCATCCATTGTTTTAAGCTCGACCTGAAGGAAATCTAAACTGAGATCTCCATGAGCAGAAGCAAGATCTTTCCAAGTCCATTGTACAAGAATACAAAGCATTCACAAACATACAAAATAGTTATGCATCTTATAATAAATTGCAGCATGTTACCTTAAACAAATACAAAATGATAGACATACCCTTGAAGAACTCTTCTTCTGGAAATCTTTCGCTTTCGCTGTCCAGCCAAACCTCTGACTTTCGTGAGCAATCGGACAGTTATCTCTCGTTGTCGCTCCAATCATCTGTCTAGCAATCTCTCGCTGTTGCTTGACCCCATGAACAAACACCCTTCGACACTACCACTCGACAACCTTGGTATTCTCGGAGTGAGAATCCAGGAGTGTGGGCTCTGTGTGAATTTGGTAGAGGGAAGGAGGAATCCAACGACCAAACTACATGACTAAGCAAGTGGGAAAAGGAATTTTTCTATTGCATAAACTGATAATGCTTGATCATTTAGTAAATCTCACTTACGTGAGAATCGTCTAGCTGATCATTTAGTCTCTCGCTCAATCGTTGACACGATCGCTTAGACTCTCGCCTGATTTCTTAGTATCTCGTTCAATCGTTTACGCGATCGTGATCGTTTAGCAAATATCTCGCTATCGTTTAGTCTCTCGTGAGAGCTATCATGTAGGCTCTTGTGAGTAAACGATTAATGAATTACTTAATAAAGCAATACCTACAAAATGAAAACACTTTTCATTTTTATCCTTCAGTTATCAAATAACTGAAATTAACCTCCCATTTGTACGTTAATAGAGAAAAGAATAACCAATTCAGCAATTATCTCATAATTATTTAATTATAAATAAATATAATAACTAACTTTTCATATTATATTTATAACATACAGTCTTGATATCACATCATATGTAATATTTAAACCATAGTCTTTTTCTCCTTTATTTAATATAAATCATATTTATATTAACTTCCTTCAATTAATGTATCTCATACATCAAATCAATTATAGCACATATAATTTAACTAGTTTAATTATATTATATAATTAAACACCCTCTTGCCAATTTGAACACTTCAAACTGACCCAAAAACTGATTCTCAACTTGAATCCATTGAGCTACCAAGGGGACCTTATGGATCTGTAGTTTAAAGCTCCAACGGTACGTGAATAACAGGCTAAACTCTTTAGTCACGAGATTCACCATTCGTTAACTACCAGGCACTCACTAAAGACCGACAGCTGCACTCTTCTCATTACAGATATATTCTTGTGTTTATATAACCAATCAACAATGTGATAACCCTTCACAAATCACTCGTAAGTACAGTTGGCCTAATTTACCGTTTTGCCCCTGTAGTTACATCTAACTCCTTAAGTACCACCGATTCCTCTAATGAACAATAAGTCATAGTCCTACTATGACTGAGTCCTCTCTTCCAAAGAAAGGGTGTGGCCACTATGTTCAAGACCCGAAATCAGCCCTTAAGGGAGCCATTTATCTACTTACATCTGCTTCAGGGAAGAAGTGAATTTCGTCTTGTGTAATTGAGTTCTCAACTCCCCAATCAGACAAATCTCTAAAAAGGTGGGCTTGTTGAGTTGGCAGGTCATTCTCACCCATACTAATCAAAAGATCGCCCTCATAGGCAGGAGTTCCCAAAACACTCAGGATTAAGGTCATGTCACCTATGATTGTTTTAGTTATCAACGACGTTATATAAAGATACTAATCATCTCGTGGTCCGGTCTTATACAAATTTTTTGTATAGAACACCCACATTCGCGTGTCTCCACATGAAAGCTCAGGGCCATACATGCTTAAGTTTACATAAAATAACCACGGATCTAAGTTTATTAAATATGAATAAATATAAATAAAATAACTCTTGTTTTATTAATAATAATGTGTACAAATTGTTTTGAACTATGAGACTCCAGGAGAATTAGAACACCAATCCCAACACGATCTTGGTAATTTTTTTGTTTTTTGTACCGGATTTCCCTATAACAAGGATTTACTTGGCCATCAAAATTCACCACACTTCATTCTTTCACCTTTCTCTCATCGTTCTAAAGTAATTTCTTATTTGGCTTATCTTTGTTCATGAAGAACATTCAAGCCTTTGATTTTGGGGTTGATGTGTCAACCGACTCCGATGATGTCGATTTTTTCCCACTCAAAGGTCTTGAAATCGTATGTGAAGGGGGTGTGGGCTCCGAAATAAAGATTTGGTTCCCCGCACTCATTCCTCGAGTTCATTAACTATGAATATCTCAAATTCCCTTAGAAATAAATTTAGGATTTCTGAATCGGTGCATATGAGGATCATTTCCTTATGCGAGGAGCCATTTAACCCATCTTTAGGTGAAGTAGCTTTTTATCCTACTATGTTTACCTACGGAGTTAGACTTCCTCTCTATCCCTTTATTCAACAATTTCTTGCTTATGTAAACATGGTGCTTATTCAACTATTTTCCAATTTCTACTGTGTGCAATTAGGTTGTTATGTTCTTTGGCTTCGGCTAGGGAACCTAAATCGAATTACCATGGAGGAATCTTCATACTCTAAAAAAAAAAAAAAAAAAAAAAAAACTTCATCTGATTCTTATTATGTTACTATTCCCAAAAGAAATTCCATTATTTCATATCCGACTACCACAAAAATGTAGAATAAACTATGGTTTTTTGTCAGTGGCGACTGGCTTGCATCAAACTATGGAGGTCCTTCTTTCCTGGTCCCAACTGAGCTTCTGACTTTTAGTAAGTTTCTCACATGTTCATTTGATCGGGACAGACTTTTACAACTTACTTTGAGAATTTTTTTTTGTATAGTTGATCGCAAGCCCGCCTTGATTAGCGCAACCATCACCTTTTGAGAGTCAACCCTCTCGATTGACAACCTACTCTGCTATGATCTGAGCTTGGTTCAATAATAATTTCTTGATATCTTTGAGCTCGGCCTATCAACACATACTTGTTTTGTTGGTTCTTTTTTTCCCTTTTTTTAACACGAATAGCTATGGAGAATTACTTTGGAGCTTTATGTGACCATTTTTTGTTTAGAAATGGCTTCCTGCAAGGCCCGTAGGCTCGCCGTCAAAACATGAAACATGAAAATAAAAGTAACATGAATGTAAACCTGTTGGCTCACGCATGTCTAGCAGCCCGTAGGCACATCATCAAACATGATAATAACATGAATGTGTTGGTTCATGCATATCTAAGGGCCCATAGACACACCGTCAAACATGAAACTAGACCCGTAGGTCTTCTGAAATAAAACATGCATCAAGGCGAGACAATAAACTGCTTTAGTGGTCTATTCATGCGTAACATACATAATATCAGTATTGATTATAAATTCGAACATGCTCATAATACTTATAACTGTCATGTAGCAAGTAAAACATAATGACAAAATCATGCTTCAAGAGTCCATCAGTTAACTTTATAATTCTAGACTAGGTCACTTTGCATAAAAGCACCGATAATAGTATCACTTACCTCAACTTGGTCATAAAAGTCAAAGTTGTGGCTTGGTCCAAGACAAATTTCAAAACTTGATTCAATTAGCCCATCTGATCAAGAATTAAATCCAAAATCAATAACTTAATTTTCCATTACTACTCTCAATCCAAAAGAACAACCAACCAACAACTTACCCAAAACTTACCGATCTTTACCAATTTTTTGCAAAACGAAAAAATGGTCTCTAGCTTGATGGTCAATGCCTCAAAACTTCCAAATCTTGAATCTAAGTTTCACACCAAATAGAGGTTATTAATTTAACCCAAAATCAAATGGATAAATTTCACCTACCAAATTATAAGGAAAATAAATCTTACCAAGGTTTTTCTCAAGATTCCGGCAAAGATCGGGCAAGTGACAACTGATGGTGCATAGGCTCGTGGCTACCATAGATAGGCAGCGGGTGTCGCTGTTGGACGGTATAAATTATTTAAGCTAGCGGCTGGTAGTGAGGGTCTTGCATAAGGAGGGTTTGCGAGAGTGAGAGAGAAGAGGAATTTCTAGTTTTATAGATTTTATTCAGAAGCGATTACGAACAAAACAGAACTTCAAACAACGATCCAGCAATTTAAAATGAAATTCTATATGTCTTGAACAAACTGACCAAATTTGAGCACGATCCAACGGTTCAAACTCCGGCAATCAATAATTTTGTGGAAACTGTCCCTGAAAAACCGAATTGCTTTCTCCCAATTTTTTGCCTCTTTTTACTCTCATTTAATTTCGAAAAAATCTCAATTCTTTTATATTTTTTTTTTCAAATTTTGAAAAGATAAATAAAATATTTTCTCACAATATCTCCAATATCTCCAAATATTCTATTAAATTTATAAATCAATTAACTTTTCAAATTATCTTAATTTATGCTCCAAAAACCAAAATTAAAAGGCATAAAATCCATCAATTTGATTCAAATCAAATCTTTCTAAATATTTAAATCAATTCAAAACCACAGGAAATTAATTATCTCTTTTAATTTTTTTTAAGTTGGCCCTAAAATCCAAAATCAAAGGGAAACAAAATTCAATATTTTCAAGATAATAATTATTTAAACAAAATTCAATATCTAATGAACAAAATTCAATATCTAATGAATTAAATTCATTTTAAACAATAAAAGTTTTTCAATTATTTCAATTTAACCCCAATTTTTCAAATGAAAGGGAAATTTAAACTCAATAATTTTAGATAATTAACTTAAATTTTTCTAAAATTCGGGATGTTACGTTCTTCCCTCCTTAATAAACTTTCACCCTTGAAAGTTCAAGTTCTTAAAGGCTCGTGATACTTAGTTATTATCTCATCCTCATGTTTCCAAATTTCTTTTTTAGACCGATAATTCTGGCAACGAACTTTTAATTAGCATTAACTCCAAGTTTCATAAAGTCTTCACTTCCTATCATGAATTGTATAACTTATCTAAGATAATATCATGTTACTCTTTAATCTTAAAACAAACACATATCACCATTTAGACCCTCCTATGCACGAGTCGGACAATCTCACTTAAATAAAGCTCTTGAAGTCCCCATATACTGTAGAGCATTTGTCATTCTAAAATACATCACCATAACCTCATAATAGCTGTACCCATTACTTGACGCCAATTTATAAGATAAAGACCTTCATGATTGCATACATCTATATTGAGAATGTTCACACTCCATAGAATGGGTCACTTCACTACCCATGCAACAGAAAACATATCTCTCATGGCATCTCAAGTCCAGGATTCAGAATTCGGATTCAGCACCTAATTGCCCTAGCAATCCCCTGTAACCGAGATACGCTATCATATTCAATCCGTAAAAGTTGATACAAAGTCGTGTGAATCATCTTTCTTTCCTAATAAACAAAGCCGGTGTGCTCCAAGGCAAAATATTAAGGCACATATGAAACACTTTGCTAAATGGTTCTTCTATCAGTAACTTAGGCTATTCCAACTCTACTAGAGTCCTTCTATGGGGAGCCTTAAGGATAGGAGTTGCCCTCAACTCAAGTTAATCTCTAATGCTAGGAGGTCATTTTGGAAGATCAAATTTACTCAACCTTAATACTCATATAGCTTGTTTTTACTTGAAGCTAGATTACTTTCATCTGCAAATCAAATCGATGGCTTCATTAGTTCTTTGTTCTAGATATTCATGTCTATAATCAAAACCTCTAAACCTTACTAATACCTTTCAACGTCTTTCCCTTCTTTAATGAGGCCTTACCCCTTCCATTTATTTAGTTTCTAGCAATTATTGTTACCAAACATCCTTTCATAAAACATTATTTCCTCCGACTCCATTATAATTTGAAGAAGATTGCTAAGCACTCTTCCCACGCATGATAGTCTAGCTTAATCAAATTCTCATACTAAAACTGTGTTCCATGACGAATAGCTTAGGCAGGATATCCATTTAACCAACAAATACTAAGATCTATAGTTCCAAATAGTAACGAGATGTTCACACCAACTCTAAAGGTTCGTAAACACATATTTCCTATCTTGGAAACCAAACCAAACCTTTGTTCTTAATCTCAAAACAGTAATTCCCGTTACCTTCTCAAAACAACAAAAATTTCTCAAATCCTTTCATCTTCCCTTATCTTTTCCAAGACCAATAAATCCAAGAGGCTCTTTTCCACTTTCCTAGTGAAATATATCTATATCCAAACATGTGACTGTTCGAATCTCGTTTCACAGTCTACGATCCAACAACCTAAACAAGCTATATTTTTTTTCCGAATAATGCCTACTGTAGTTCGAAGTTCCAAATGGTAATAAGAGATTCCTCCTTTACACTAAAACCAACGCCTTGTATCCATCCATATCATGTTTTAAAATTCAAACCATACTTAACTATATGGGAGTCTTGAATACATTAATTTCTATTTACCTCTCCAATTAAAAAAAAAAAAAAAAAAACTTTCCTTGAATACTTTTATTTTTCTTCATATTTATCCTTGCTTAACCCAACAACTTGAAGCTTTTCACTTCCAGAGTGAAACATAATCCCTAAATCAAGACATGTGACCCTTTATAACCTTTTCCAGAAATCTAAAATTTCATTCCAAACTTGAAACTTTAGTAGGGTATCCCCACAAGATAACATTGCTTTTAAACTTCAAAACGTTTATCCTTCCTCTTGGTACAGTTAATTAAACTTGAACCTTTTCATTGCAACAAACACATAGTTCAAACCCAAGCACCTTAAGAATTTCCAATCCAATAACTCGCTTTCTCCCATCCAAAGGCAATGATAATTTTAACCATCTTGGCATTCCTCGACCAATTCATCTTACCTAGGTCTTGTAAAGAGTTCCTCATACTATCGCTTTATCCTCCATCTAGTGGTTCTTCTTCCTTTTAAGCACGTTACATAAAGAACCAAAACACCATACATTACTTGCTCCACCAACTTCAATACCATGAAAGTGATCACGACCTATTAATCCTTTCAAAAAATTTCTTGGAACATTTTGACTTTATATCTAGTAATCCTTAATAGAATTTATAGTCTCTTCTTCACCTCTTTCTTATCTTATAAAGAAACTTTAATCTTGTAACTAAGAACGTGTGGCTTGTGATAAAGTTTCTTGTAGCACCACTAGTCTTATTCTCGTAATACAAAATTTAACATTATTCCCTAGTAAATTTCCATTTCACCTACCTTATTCTATAGCTTAACCAAATACATCCATTTCTTTCTTTCATGTCATAAGTGCATAACACTTCATAGTTCTATCAGGTTTCAATATCCCTGAACAGAAATATATGTCCGTTTCTAACAATCCTTCCATGAATTAAACTAACGCCAAATGGCATAATTATGACCCTTCTTTCTTTCCATAACACGAAAACAAAATAGTAATCTTATATTAACTTTTTTCAAGTCGTTAAACTAGCAAAACAATCAGTCAATACATAAAGCTTAGACATGAAGGCTTTTAAACACATCTTCTATAAAATATTTAATGAAAGAACATACCTGGTAAGGACGAAGAATCCGTGAATAACCATAAAGGACACAAAACCAAGACTTACATCGTAAGTCAGTCTACAAAACCTAAAACTTAGGCTCTGATATCAACTGTAACGACCCGGCCTTTTTAAGTACTCTGACAAGGGTCGTTCCTTATAACTACACATTTACATTCTAAACATTTCGACCATTGGGAAAAATAAATTTCATTAAAATAATAAATAGAGTTTTCCAAAATAAATAACAAATAAGTAAAACCTTTGTTCGGGACCCCTAAAATAATGAAGAAAAAAAATAACTTAAACAAATAAAATTTTGACCAACATTGAGTTTCAAATCAAAACTTTTAAATAGCTTGAAAATATAAATAGATCTGAAGCGATTTACATGTCCCATATGACACGATCACAGGTCCCTCTCGTCACCCCCTAGTCTGTTCCTATCATTACCTGAAAAACATAAATTAAGAAAGGTTGAGTATAAAATACTCAGTAAGTGATCCCATTACCGGGATCAGGTTATGCATCCACGAGCAAAGAAAAAATAGCTCGTGGCTCATACAGCTACATCGATTTTTTATGATGAAAGGAAAACCAAAAGACGTACTATCTTGCCTTGAAATGCATGTCTAGCGGCCTATAGACACACCGTCAAACATGATAATAACAAGAACGTGAACCCATCGACTCACGCATGTCTAGCGGCCCGTAGGCACACCGTCAAACATGATAATAACATGAACGTAAACCTGTCGTTTCACGCATGTCTAGCGGCCCGCAAGCTTGCCGTCAAAATATGAAACATGAAAATAAAAGTAACATGAACGTAAACTTGTCGGCTCACGCATGTCTAGCAGCCCGTAGGCACACCGTCAAATATGATAATAACATGAACGTAAACCTGTCGGTTCACGCATGTCTAGCAGCTCGTAGGCATACTGTCAAACATGATAATAACATGAACGTAAACCTGTCGGTTCACGCGTGTTTAACGGCCCATAGGCACACCGTCAAACATGAAACTAGACCCGTAGGTCTTCTGAAATAAAACATGCGTCAAGGCGAGACAATAAACCGCTCTACTGGTCTATTCATGCATCACATACATAATATCAGTACTGATTACAAATTCGAACATGCTCATAATACTTATAACTGTCATGCAACAAGTAAAACATAATGACAAAATCATACTTCAAGAGTCCATCAGTTAACTTTATAATTCTAGACTAGGTCGCCTGGTACAAAGGTACCGATAATAGTATCACTTACCTCAACTTGGTTATAAAAGTCCATGCAAATAATTTCTTAAAACCTTTGGAGAACTTGAATCAACCTAAAGTTGTGGCTTGGTCCAAGACAAATTCCAAAACTTGATTCAATTAGCCAATCTGATCAAAAACTAAATCCAAAATCAATAACTTAATTTTCCACTACTACTCTCAATCCAAAAGAACACCCAACCAACAACTTACCTAAAACTTACCAGTCTTTATCAATTTTCTGCAAAACGAAAAAAATGTCTCTAGCTTGATGGTTAATGCCTCAAAACTTCCAAATCTTAAATCTAAGTTTCACACCAAATAGAGGTTACTAATTTAACCCAAAATCAAATGGGTAAATTTCACCTCCCAAATTATAAGGAAAATAAGTCTTACCAAGGTTTTTCTCAAGATTCCGAAAAATATTGGGCAAGTGGCGGCTGAAGGTGCGTAGGCTCGTGACTACAATAGATAGGCAGTGGGTGTTGCTGTCGGACGACATAAACTGTTTAGGCTAGCGAGTAGTAGTGAGGGTCTTGCATGAGGAGGGTTTGTGAGAGTGAGAGAGTAGGGGAATTTCTAGTTTTACAGATTTTATTCAGCAGCGATTACGAATAAATCAGAGCTTCAAACAACAATCCAACCATTCAAAATGAAATTCTATATGTCTGGAACAGACTGACCAAATTTGAGGACGATCCAACAGTTCAAACTTCGGCAATCAACAATTTTGTGAAAACTGTTGCTGAAAAATCGAATTGCTTTCTCCCAATTTTTTGCCTCTTTTCACTCTAATTTAATTTCGAAAAAATCTCAATTATTTTATTGTTTTTTTTTTTTTCAAATTTTGAAAAGATAAATAAAATATTTTATCACAATATCTCCAAAATTTTCAAATATTCTATTAAATTTATAAATCAATTAACTTTTCAAATTATCTTATTTTAGGCTTCAAAATCCAAAATTTAAAGGTATAAAATCTATCAATTTGATACAAATTAAATCCTTCTAAATATTTAAATCAATTCAAAACCACATAATTTTTTTTTTAAGTTGGCCCTAAAATCCAAAATCAAAGGGAAGAAAAATTCAATATTTTCAAAATAATCAGTTCGAATATCTAATGAATTAAATTAAATTTAATCAATAAATTTTTTTCAATTATTTCAATTTAACCCCAATTTTCCAAATGAAATAGAAATTTAAACTTAATAATTTTATATAATTACTTAAATTTTTCTGAAATTTGGGATGTTACATAACTCGTTAACGGTGTAGTGGTTGCTATTTCACAGTCCAGTCTTATGCAAACTTATTGCATAGGATACCCTCACTTGCATGTAATTACACAAACATGTTGGATCATTACGTTTGTATCAAATACAAAGTGGATCGTATCCATAGTGTTATTAGGATAAGGTATTCAACCTTATCCCTATACTATGTATCTTGAACATCGATCCTTGTATGTCTCCACATACAGTTTAAGACTCATAGAACAACATTGGATGTTAATTCACTGAATTTAGGGTTATTAAAACAAAACAAACAAACAATAACATTTATTGAATTAATATCTATAACTCGTTATTGATTACGACCAATTAATAACATTTACTATCTATGAGTTTTAGGGCATAAAACCCAACAACTGTCAGATAGACGACGATTATCTTCAATATGGAGTCACGATGGCTATAGACATTGTTAAAGCAAAATACCCTAACGTCGACTACAACTTCGTTCAATTTGAAATTAATGCTTGGCGAGACAATGAAAACCAAAGTCTCAATAGTGTGGATGTTTTTGCGAGCCAAATCTTGCCAACTCTCCTCAGTATTACTTAACTGACACATTCCTCCAGGGTGTCCCTGACTTTCCTGATTCAAGAACCTTGACAGAGCTTGGTGATATTGGAAGCATAGATGAATGGTTTTTTTTATCAAATTCCTTAACTTGTAATTTTTGTTGCCTATCATGGTTTTTTTTTAAAAAAAAAAAAAAAAAAAATTATTTTAATTTAGAGCATGTAAACTTGCTTGCAGCTCGAGTTGTAGCTTTACTAAAGGAAACTTGCAATTTTAATGTTTTTTTATGGAGCTTTGTATCAAGCTTCTCTTCACAGCTCGAGCTAATGAAACTTGCCTTAACTTTTTACCTTCGCTTGCAAGTCAAGCTCGCAGCTTGACCTATCAAAGTTTATAGTTTCAACCTTTATTTTGACAACATAGCGTACTCTTTGCTCCACACTCGTGCACGAGTAATTTTATATATCCTATTTTACATGGCTAAAAGGCATACACTACAATATTGCTCTCAAATGGCTAAAAGCCACCTAAAAATCTCTTTGACTCCACCTCTTAGCTCGAGCTATTTTCTTAGGTCGACTTGCTTTTTTAGCTCGGTTTCTTAGTTCAAATAGGTTGAGCTAACTAAGATCATTTTTTTTTTTTAACTTTGGATCTAGCGAAATATATCGTCAATAATGGGTTCTTGATTATCATCATCCGAATCTTGACTTTAATTTAATTAATCATATTTAATTTCACCCTCTACAGATAACTTTAATGGGGTGATTGTAGAAACATCATGTTTTATTTCATCATGAAAATAAAATTATAACCATTTGAATCAATTATTTGTTGGAGGGATATTGCAAGTGAAAAAGGTTCGATAGTCAGTTAATATATAAAATTAATATATATATTGTGAATTTTGGTTATTTCTCTAAGTTTTAATTACTTGAACTTCAACTCCTCCGAGTTGAACTAGAGTATGTTATGAATTTGGTCTTGTTGCTCTTTGAAAATAAAATCTGGGTATATATATATATTTTTTGAAATTCAAACTTTTTTTCTTGACATTCTACTAGGTAATAAGCATACATACACTAAAATAATTACTCATCATTCTAAAAATATGTATATGAATGCACCGTAATAATTAAAATACTAATAATTACTCATCATTCTAAAAACATGTATATGAATACACCGTAGTAATTAAAATACTAAAAGCATACCACTACAGAATATTTTTAAGGGTATGCATTTTATCATCGATTTATTTTGATTTTGACTTGTTTTTTAAATAAAAAATCGAATCAAACTAGTGGATTTGTTTGATTTGGTTTGGTTTTTGCTTTTTTTCGTTGCACTCCTATTATTTATAAAACTTTTTATCAAACAACATACTATTGATGAGATTTTATCAAATTACAAAGATAATTCAGACTTTTAAAATCGTAGAGACTAAATTTAAAATTTCTCAAAATTATTGAACTAAATTTATAATTTAACAAAAAAAAAAAAAAAATCCCTCCTGTTTTTGTTTAACAATATATTTCCCTAACATAAGTAATTAAAGAAACCTGTTGTCACACACACGTATATTTAGTGATCTATTTTGGGTAATTTCCGAAATTTAGGAGAGATTTTGTAAACGATAAGAAGGCTATCAATCAATCATAAATTATTTATGTCACGGTCTAATCTAATCCAATAAATTGACGTCCGAAAACTGGGAAACAAAAAAGCTGGATTCAACATAGTAACTACGAAAAGAAGGCCCATCAATCTCACTATAACTACCCTACTCTATAAAACAGGCAATCATAATTCCTATTTTTGGTATAATATTTTCCGCTCTATTTTCAATTATTTTAAAATACGTTTGTTGCTTTCCATGATAAATATTGTAATCCAAAGCAAAAACAACAGATGGATTAAAAATTAGGGTCTTTTTAAATATTAAAAAATATTTAAACATATTTACGCTTCATAATAAAATTTAAAAATTTTAAATTTGGGATTTTCAAACCATTAATAATAATACGTAATAAAATATAAAAACATAGGTTCGGTTGATTTTGTATATTATTATTGAATAATTAACTTAATATTTACAAGAGTGAATAGACAAATAAATAAACATCCATAACAGACAAGAAAAAAAATACAAAAAAATAATAATTGGCATAAACGCTAATTAACTCTAACCCCCTCACTCAAACTTAAAGTAGTAGAGTAACAACCAATGAACAAAACTCCCAAATCAAATCACGGTACATGTGGGTTGACAAATAACTAAAATACATAGAACTTCTGGACTGAAGACATAATCCACATAGAACTAAACATACCTTCAAATTGTAGAGGCTAGACTTTCGATTTAACCAATTTTATTACATATTTTAAAATTAATATTCACACATTAATCAATAAATATATATTTTTTTACTAGTTCAACTTAAATTATTTTTTTAAAAAAAAATTGAAATGGAATGAGAAACAGCAAGAAGAATATGTATTTTTCAAAATAACATTCAATATATAAAAATTACAAAAACCGTGTTCAGGGTATATTAGGTAAATACAAATTCTTTTTGGAATAAAATAAAAAATCATACCATTTTTTAGGTAAATATTTTAAATTTTAATGGTGTTATTTTTTTACGCAGTACTATTAAAACAGTTGTAAGTCTTTTTCCCTCTCTCTCTCTGTTTTATTATTATTATTATTATTATTATTTTATTTTTATTTTTTTTGTGAGGAAACAGTTGTGAGTCTTTGACCAAGTACATATCTCTTTATTATAAACAGATTTTTCGTTTTCCTTTTTTTTCCCTTTTTAAACATTTATTTATACACGATATAATAAATTCTTTATTAGGTTTTAAAAATAGCTCCCTTTTAATATTTCCACCTATTTTACATCGCGCCGCTTCTCATATATTAAATATATACTGATGATGATGAACATTACTCAATAGAAGAACAATTACAAATTAAAAGGTCCAATCATATAATAATTATAATATAATCAACAATTAATAACAACGATTACTCATTACAAAAATACATAAACGTTTTACATCATAAAACCAACTTCCACAGAGATTAATTTGGGGAAAAAAAGTCCAATCTCATGTGAATTCGCTGGTTAAATTCACCTATGAATTAATCACACTAAAAAGAAAGAAATATATATATATTTTTGTCACGGTCAGTAATATCTTCAAGCAATTTACGAAGATTTTAAATTTAAAAGAAAAATAAATATAATATAATGTAGAGTTAACTAACGATAATTTCGAGTTCTTATGGTTTTTTTTCCCTTCAGCAGAAGCTCCACAATCTGATGTCGGTTTCTTCTTCGTAAAATTGGTCGATTTTAGCCTCAGGCATTGAATCGAAATCGAACCAAGTTTGGTCAATGTACTTCGGTGACTGAAGGGCATCAAAGTAATTACACCAAGATTCCATTTCAATCGTCGGGTGATCGAATTGATCGTAAAAACTCTCGGATGTCACGATGACCGACACGTCATCATCAGGCTGATCGGACGGCGTGGAGGACATCGACGGTGACGAGACGGCGGAAGACGGAGGAGTGACGACAGCGCCGAAATTTTCCGGGAAGCCGTTGGCGGCGGCGGCGGCGACACGTTGGATTGATTTGGGAGACATAATGGCGTCGTCGGAGGTATCAATGTGGTGGAGGTGACGGCGGAAGTGACGGTTGTTGTCGGAAAATGGAATGGAGTTAGCAATTTCTGGGAAGTTGAGGCTAGCGGAGGCGCCTTTGAGACATAAAAGTGCCGCGTCGTATGCACGCGCCGCTGCCTCCGGAGTTGAATAAGACCCTAACCAAATTCTCGTCTTTTGATTTGGCGCTCGAATTTCCGATACCCATGAACCCCAGCTCCTCATTCTGACACCCTTGTACTTCTTTTTACATAGCGGCGGCGCCGGAGATGATTCCACCGCCGTCGTCTTCTCAACTTTCTTCACCATTTATAGAAACCCAAAGATTTGAAAGAAATGGGAAATTTTACAGTTAAAAGAATGTAAGTGTTTTTTGATTTTGGTGTGAAGTGAAATAATGGAATGTGATAGCAAGTGAAGGGAAAGCCCTTTCCCTTTGAGATTTATATATAGATGATTTGAAAATTGAAATTGGAGTGTGGATCTAAATGGCTTATCTGTTAGTCAATCAAAGCATGTCACTCTACACATGCAAGAATGGGGGACAGATGTTTTTCTTTTAATTTAATATTAATATGGCTGCACTACAATTACTATTTTGCCCTTTCTATTTATCCAAATGAATGTGAAATCTAGCTTCTTGTGGCTGGGATTGGGAAAAAAGCTAGCTGCTTCAAGTGTATTGAATTGGTCAAAAATGTTATTTATTCTTTTCTGATTTGTCTCCTTTTTGAGATTGTTGTAATCTTGATAGTCCATCATTTTCATATACCCTCAAACAATACGTCCCTTCCTGTTCACGTTTGATTTGTGATTTGAAATTTTATTTCTAAAATTCGATTATTTTTTAGAAAACAAAACATACAAATTTTATTTTTAGTGTATCTAAAAAACACATTTGATTTTAACTTCAAAATTTTAAATTTGAGTTTGGTTGTGAATTTGAAAATGTAGTAAAAGATTAATATGTATTTAGCCAAATCTATTTTTTAAAATAAAAACCGATTTAAAATAATCAATAATGAAATATGAATGTGTGATTTATTTGACGGAAACTTCTCTAGTTGTTTTTTCTTTTTCTAAGATTGTATCCCATGTTTTCTAACTTTTAAAACAATGGGAATGACCTTTTGTTGTTTTTAAAAATATGTCATTTTTTAATTGTTTTTTGTACCCGTTTTTAAAAATAAGTGTACCAAAAGTATTTTTATTGTTTTCTTGATATATTTTTGAAAAAAATTTTGTCACATAAAAACGAAGGCATGCGACAAATCAAACGTTCTTTTTGTTGATAATCTCACGTTAGAAAAATCAAGGGATCTCACACTTCTTATAAGATAAATGAACTACTTCTTTTATAATCAATTGGTTTTGAGAAGGTAATTGAGATAGATATCATACTATCAAATACTTTTTAATAAAATGTGTCGTAGATTAAAATAAACAGCCAAAATAAATATACTTTAATCTCAAGTTTAAATTTTACCAAATTAAAATCAAAATGAACAAATTATATGGATGTCAATTTGAATGGAAACACAGATATCTTGATTATTACATTAAACCCCGATGTTTTGATTAAATAAAAATTATGTGTTTCCTTGGATACCAAAAGATTTGAATTTATTTTTTCCCCCTTCACGGATTTCTATTTACTGCTACGGAGTCAAACTTTTATGTTTTTAAAATATATATAATTTTTAAAAAACTGCAACTTTCAGTTAGACGACCAAGAAAATGCTTCATTTCATATTAAATACATATTGTAGAATTCTATGAATAGTAATTATTATTATTATTTTATCTCATGGGACTTAATATTTGCCATTTAACCCCAACTCACATAAGCCTCCCCAAGCTACCCAACTTCCAACGAAACCTTTTAATTTTTAGGGGGGAAATTAAGAATTAAGAATTCTAGAAGAGCAAAAATGTAATTTCAAGCTACATTAAATGACGTACATTGTGTGTGTTTTTTTTTAATAAATAAATTAATGATAGATGTACGTACATGAGAAATAAAGAAAGAGAGACAAAATCATAGGATAATAGTACCAAATACGCAGCTTCCGAGATTTTGCACCCAAGGATCTTCATCAATGCAAAATCTTTCTAACAAACCTTTTTTTTCCCCATATACCCTCTAAAAATACATCTTTATAATTTATTTAATTTGAATATAGTTTTAATCGTATCATTTCAAAACGACGTGTTTAGTGTACGAGATATAAATTTGATTTCTAATTGATCCTTAAATATGTTTCTTTTTATAGAAAAGAATCGACTGATTGGTTTAAAATTACACGCTAACAAAATAGTATGTTTTTACTACCTACATTTTATTTCATATGAACTAGTAAATTATTCTATTTAATAATCATGTATAAATTAATTTCAAATTTTATTGACAAATTTAATTAAACTCAAACTCCTTGTGGAAATAGAGAACAATATATGTCACTTTTGAGTTATCAACTATTAAATAACAAAAATGTAAATTCGAATATCAAATTAAAAAAGAGAGAAAAAAATGTATTTTGTCTAATTTTTATGTGGATCTTAAATTTTAAATCATTACATTTTAGGTCCCGTTTGATAATCATTTTATTTTTTTTTTTATTTTTTTAAATTAAGCCTATGGATATTACTTCCACATCCAAATTTATTTATTTGCTATATACTTTTCACCAATAGTTTAAAAATTCAAGTCAAATTTAGAGAACTAAAAAAGTAGTCTTCAAAAACTTGTTTTTATTTTTAGAATTTGACTAATAATTCAACAATTGTATTTAAGAAAAATAAAAATCATTATAAAAATGTGAATGAAATAGGCTTAATTTAAAAAAATAAAAATAAAAATCAAATGGTGATCAAACGAGACCTTAGTTGTTAAATTTTGAGTTTGATTTTAATTTAATCTATTAGATTTAAAAAAGTTACAATTTTAGCATTGAGATATGTGCGTTCTTTCAATTCGGTCCATAGACTTTAAGATTTACAAATTTCACTAGATATTCACTTAGTATTTAGTGTTAATATTTATTAATTAATTTTAAAAAAATTTAATAATTGTTTTTTCTTCCCTATTAAATTTAATTTTTGATTTTTTCTTATTGATTATTTTAAATTAATAAATAAAAATTAACATCAAAGACAAAAAGTGGATATTTAGTAATACATCAAAATTAAAATTGTAATTCTTGAAATCTAAGTATAAAAATGAAACATATATCAAATATTAAAAAATAAAATTATAATATTTTGAAATTTAATGACTGAATTAAAATTTAAACCCAAGATCCACTAACTAAAAAAACCATTTTTTTTTCTCTAAAAAAAAGGTGGTTTTAGAATCAAATACTAAATTATGATTTGAAAAAATAAGGGAAAATAATAATAATAAAACCTTTACTAAATAATAATATTAATAAAACGAAAAATGAAACTGAAGAGAAGACGCGGATTCTGATGGAGCTAAAACAGCTGTTGCTCCACTGTCATGCATGCAGCTGAAAACGCGTTTTACAACATCACTTATCTTTAGTAATTTTTATTTTTATTTTTATTTTTCTAATTTTTGAAATTGATTTGATATATTAGAAACAAAAATTAAAAATTAAAAAAAAGAAAAGAGAGAGATAGAGAGAGAGAAAAGAATGACGTCTCAACCGTTTTATTTTTCTTATAAAAACAGAATAATAAATAAAAGAAATGTGGTTGCATTAGATGACTTGACCTATTTACCAATGCATATTTGATAATAAATGATGTGTGGCCAAGTTGTGAATTTAAGATTCCGACGGGTACGTACGGCCAATCAAAATCATAAACCTCTTCATTTAATGTTATTATATTATCTTTAGGGGGTTTTTAGAAAAACAAAATATGCACACAAATACAAATAAATAAATTCGCGAGGGGGCAAAAATAAATAACAAGGGGAAGAAGAAGCTTTTTATGGAAAATGACCTGCTTTCCAAGCTGGGCCAGTGGATCGAAAAATTGACAACGGAAGCTGCTTCCTTCTAACTTGCTTTGCTTTACACTCTCCACTTTCCACTTCACGTGAAATCTTCATTTATCAATTTGAAGCTTTTTTTACTTGTCAATTGTATTTAGTACATGAAATATATAATCCTTTTCAATTCTCGTTGCTTCGATCTATCATTTTTATAATTTTAGAAAGTTGGATGCATTTATAAATAGAAAAAATTGTAAATACAGCAATCATATCTAAAATATTGTCAGATATATATAACATCATATAAATTAATATACAAATATATATCTACAGCTTTTGGAGTCTATTAATGGTAGATTTTACTATATTTGTAATTATTTAAAAATGTTGTTATGCACTTAATTATTAGCTCTAAAAATGCTACCCTACCCTCTTTAACATACCTTTGAATCTATTTTCAAAATTAACATATAATATAAATAGTAATGTATTCATACTTGTGAAATGTACCAACAAACGAATTATTTAATAGATGAGTGGCATAATTTCAAAGGTGTAACGTGCATACATACTTAAGTGGGATAGTATTGGAAACAACTATGTATATTTTTTCCTTAATAAACAAAACACAACAACAATTTTAAAAAATGTTTATTTTGAGCAAGAAAACATGATAAAGAATGATCATCCCAAATTTGGGATTGAAATCCTAATATAGTCCAGCGAGCAATCTTTGTTAGCAAATTAATGCAGTTAAGTGATATGTTAATGTACTTAAAATGTCTAAAATGTCTAAATTAGAAGTTCCATGCAACAATACCTCCTTCATTAAAGTCTTAATGATCATGAGCTTTCCTATCATTAATGGATTCTAATAATAATACAAGGGTTGGATTATCCATAGATGTGATCTTTAGTCCGACCTTAAATAAGGGAGTACATATAATAGATGACAAAATAACCGTGAACAAACAACTAATAAATAAATGATGTTTAGAAATCAACCTAAAAAAAAAAAGTTGCAACCAAAACATATTTTGGTAGTTTAGGTCCGATTTAGTAACAATTTGTTTTTGGTTTTTAGTTTTTAAAAATTAAGTCTACAAACACTCCCCTCCCATCTCTAAGTTTCTTATTTTGTTATTTATTTTGTACCCATCTTTTTAAAAATCAAGCTAAAATTTGGAGAGAAAAAAAGTAGTTTTAAAAAATTTGCTTTTGTATTAGATTTTTCCTAAGAATTCAACTATTATACTTAATGTAGACCATGATTAGAAAATGAGACAATATTTGTTTAATTTTTTAAGATAAAAAAATAAAAAACAAAATTGTCATCCAATGAGACTTTAAATATTAGATCGGAAAGGTATTAATTAAAATGTAGATGAATATGAATTTTCAATGTTAAAAACATATTTTAAAATTTACCGTAAATGAATAATGTTTTGAAATTTGATTCAAACAAAATTCTTCCTGGCTTTTGTGAAGTACTTTTGTAACCGCTGCTTAGGTTTACGTCATGTTCACAATACTTTACACTCAGTTCAACCCATAGAATGTGACAAAAATCAATCACACTACAAAAATTAATATTAACAAAATCAATACACATTAAAATCAACTACTCCCTGTATAATAATTATGAAAATGTGAGATACAATCTCCAAGTTTAAAACAATAAATATGTGTTGATTATTGTTAAATTAAACTCATTTTTTTAATTAAAATTGTTTAGGCTGTTGAAATTTTAATTGTGTTTTAAAATTAAAACGTTTTGTCATTATTTCTCAAATATGAAACTATTTTTTCTTAAAAGAAAAACGTTTGGCTTTTCATCTGTTTCATCTTCTTCAAAAGCAAGAGAGCTTCCAGATTGAACTCACTCTGTTCTTCATTTTCTTATTGATCTGATACTGAGCAACACTTTTTCTCTCGATGTTGGGAATGATTTTGGCCTTTGGTCCATAGCAAATGGAAACCGTTTTAACTAATTAATTCACAAAACTAATTTTATTACTGTTTTAACATTAATTCCTCGATTAATTATAAAACAGTTTTTTTCAATTAATTTTAAGATAATTCTTACTTTTTCCTTAAAAACAACTCTCGGTTTCGGAAATAAGATATAGAATTTTATCTTTTTCATCTTGGTTCTTCACTGGTTTTTGGGAAAATTTCATTGATTCTAACCCGTTTCTCCGTCGGGAATTGTGTTAACCTTGGGGAGTAACCAACTTTAACGATTTAGTGTCGAGGTCACGCTGATTTTACATACAAGGCAATGAGCTCATCTAGGATACAAAGATTATTAAAACGGTTTGCAACATATCTATCTATGATATACAAGACTGTAAGTTTTGAGTACCTAGGTTTTTTGCTCTAGTTTCAATTTGGTCTCTAGATTTTAAAACATTGCACATTTAGTTCTTAAGTTTTGAGTTCAGTTTAGTCTCTAAATTAAAAAATGTTACAGTTTCACTCTTGAGATTTACGTTTTTTTTTTTCAATTTGGTCTTGAGTTTCAAGATCTTACATTCTAATTTCAAATTTTCATTAAATACTCACATTTAATTATTGATGTCAATTTCTATTAATTAATTAAAAATAATTACGAAGTAAAACTTTAAATAAACTTTTAAAAGTGATAAAAATAGTGAAACTTAATTAATTATAATTCTTTAAATAATTTTTAATGTATTAACATAAATTAATTTTAAAAATGGAGAGTGAATATTTAGTGATGAATTGAGGTTAAAAGTGTAAATCTTATAATATAAGGACTAAATTAAAGTAAAAATTCAAATGCCAAAAATAAAATCGTAACATTTTGAAATTTATAGGCTAGATTGAAATCAAACTCAACACTTAAAAGAACAATATGTAACATTTTGAAATTTGAGAACTAAATGAAACTAAACACAAAATCTAAGGACTAATAAGATATTTTGTAAAAGAATAAAAAAATAAATAATAATAATCATTTTGACATGTTATAATTTACTTTGATTCCCGCGGCATAATTCCACGGAATCACGCACGAAGCTTCCCGTTTCCCTCTCAAGAAAGAGAGATTTTTCGTTTTCAAACTTACAGCTTGTATAATATTAATTGATTTGACGCTAATTAATAACTCATTATTTATTTATTATTTAGAACAAAAATAATAAATTCATGTGCCATATGTTTTTATATAATCCTATCATTAGTTTAATTTAGATTTTTTTTGTTTTTGTTTTTTTTTTTAAAATTAAGTTCATTCATTTCTTACTATAATTTACATCTTTCTTTAAATACAATACTTGAATTCTTAGTCAAAATTTAAAAATAAACAAATTTTCAAAAGCTATTTTTTTAATTTTTAAATTTTGACTTGATTTTTTAAACAATTGATAAAAGATAGTAACAAATGAAAAATTTTGAAGGTAGAAATAATGTCATATACTTAATGATTAATATATCTAAGTTTTGTATAATATAAAATTTTAATTATAAATAAGCTTGTCGGGACCCAGTCGACAACTAGTACCTCGGATTTATACGTGTGTGAAAAATGAGAAGGGCTTTTTGCCTCTAATTAAAATCCAATTTCCAACACAAATTTGTTCTTATAATTAGGATTTGATTATGTTGTATATTTGACAAGTGATTTTTAGAAAAACACATGAAAAATTAGGAAAAAAAATCATTTACAGTATATCAATTTAGGCCATTTATTTTAATTATATTTTAACACTATTCATTTATTATTATATGGTTACACCAATATGAAATTACTATAATATTAAAGAGAAAATGTCGATCTCAAATATTGATAATAACATAATGTTTCCATGCACATGAGTGATTTTTTATCATCTCAGGTTTTTTAATTTCTTCTATGCGATAGCTTTTTTAATCGTTTTGATGTTATTTTAGAACAAATAATTTTATTATATAATTTAATAAATTAAATGAAGTGAAAATAACAACTATAAATTGCCACTAAAACATTTAAACTAACTCAATTATAAAAATTTAGAGTTCAAAATAGATACCATTATAAATTTCAATTGCATTTTCCAACAGAAATGGAATATTATTACCGAAATGATTTTTTTTCTCTAAATATTTAATAGGCATAATTCCTCCCATATTATCCATTTATTTTAATTGCCCACCTCGAATATAATAACATGCCACGTCATGGTCTACACGGAAAACATAGTTATCCTAGAAGTAGGGTTGCCTATTATTTTTTACCTCTGTTTTAGTACATAAAAGAAACCTGAAGAAAAAAAGTAGGCTCGGAATGACATTATAAATGCATTAAAAAATTAGGAAAATTATTTAAAATATTTATAAATAATAGTAAAATATCACAATTTATTAACGATAGATTGTGATAGACTATCATTTACATCTATCATGACATAAATAGACACGAATATTCGTCTATCATGATCTATCACCGATAAACCTTAAAATTTTGTTATTATTTATAAATATTTTGATTCATTTTCTAATATTTGAAAACGACCCTTAAATTTATCATATATTATATTAATTGGTTCAAATTTTAATTGTCTATTAAAATCACCTTTTTTATTATAAAAAATTCTTTAAATACATAGTATTTTAATTTGTACCTAATTAATCTATAAAATATAAAATCTAGCCAATTTATTACACACAAATATAAATGTTTAAAGACATTTACATGTTAGATACTTATCCATTTTTTCTGAAAAAAAAAAAAGAAAAAAATCATCCAATTCAAAAATTAAAAAACCATACAAAATTTTTGATGCTGAATGGACTAATACTCATGATCATACATGAGTATTACAATTTTTTTTTGTCACATTTCCCTATATTTCTGGCAAAAATTTTAAACTATTTTCATAAAATTAGTATTAACGTCATGAATTTTTATTGAAGTAATAACTTAGTCTTTCAACTTTAATATGTAGCGTGTTAATCCTATATTTTACAATTTTTGACGATTTAGTCAATAAGAAAATCATAAAAATCAAGTAACAATTTTTTTTTATTACATGTGACTTTGTCTTTATATTTTATAAATGAACTTGATTCCGAAACCAATTGTCAATCAACACCCATAAAAAAATTCATTAAATGATACTAATTACTTCACCATAACAATTAAGATGTTAAAAATTATAAATTATAAGATAAATAGTTACTTATTAAACATCTAGGGATTAATTCTTTTAACCAATATTTACCTCTTTTTAACTGACATTTAACTTTTAAACTTTTCGTTTCACACAACAAAATATTATTATATATAAAAAAAAAACCGGCGAATTTATTAGTCGGCCGTACTTCTGACCTTTTTTATGTCTGGAAATCTGTAGGTCACTCAGTGTACCCTCAAGCTTACAATATGAAATCCCAAACCAGCTGTCACGTCTTAATCACAGGATATTCCAAATTAAATAATAAATTATATATATATATATATATATATATAAATGAATGTTTGTTTTCCCCAAAACAGTTCAGAAGTGAAACAAACAGTATTATCCGTACGCAATTCCTCAAAATTAAACTAATTCACATGAAAAATAAATAAACTTTAATTTCACATTCCCAAAGACTAATTTAATTAATATGTTATTAAATTAATATAATTATGTTCAAATTCCGATCAATGTCTTTTTTTTCTTATCTCACATGTTGTCGCCACCTCGGTTTCGTACCTCCAAAATTAATTTCCGTGGTGCGAAATTATTTATAGTTTATAGTTTTTTTGTTTTCTAAATAATTAATTGAACCTTGGAAAATTAAATTATATTCGTTTCTTCATATGGTATATTTTCTTTTCGTACGCGCAGAATAAAAATAGGACTTCTTTTTGTTGTTGCGTGGAGTTGGGAGGAAGTTTCCTTTCCCATTATGTGTATAAATTTAGTTTCTTTATTTAGTTTTAATGTTAAGTTATTCTAATAACTTGTTATATATCTTTGATTTTAAAAAGACACTTGCATTTGCTTTTCTTAATCTATTTTTAATGAAAGTAGGGATTCCAAATTATAGAGTAGAATGTTGGTTAAAATTGGATGGGTAGGTAAAAGGAATTCATCGGTAAATTACCTTTTTAGTCCCCGAAGTTTGAAGAATATATACGTTTAGTCTTTAGATTTTTAAAATATACATTTTTAGTCTCTAAATTTTTAAGAATATGTTTAAAAAGCCCATACATTAATTTAATTATTATTACTTTAAATTAAAAATTAATATTTTAAAGATTATCTCTTCCTTTTAAAATTATTTTTTAAACATATTTTTGTAATTCAAAATTTCATATAGTTATATAAAATGAATTAAAAAATAGTTTAAGGACATTTTAAATCTATTATTAAAAATTTGAGGAGCTAAAAAATACATTTTGAAAACTGAAGGACTAAATGCACTTATTCTAAAAAGTCAAGGTCTAAAAATGTACGTTTTAAAAACCTAGAACCAAATGCACTTATTCTTCAAAATTTGAGAACTAAAAATGTAATTTGTTATTTATAATTATTCCTTTAAATTATTATATTGTATCAATTGAATTTTCAAATTGTATAAATTTAAATTCTAATTCGTTATAAGTGAATCAATTTAGACCATTTATGGGTAATTTATAACCATTTAAACCATCTCAAAATCATATAAATAACATTAATCTTTAAAAAAAAAAAAAAAAAACCAAAATAACAAAGAAAATATTGAAGTCTTCTGGCCATATACTCTTCACTTGTCCCAAAGCCATAGAAGTATGGCACTAATCCTTGAATATCCTTTGATCTTCTAAGATTTTAATGGCTGCTTTATTAATAGATGGTGCGGCTTTGATGATGCTTGTTCGATGGAAAATCTTGAGCTAATTGCTCTCTTGCGCTGGTTCCTATGGAATGACCGAAACTCTCTTATTAATGAACAATCGATTATTCCTCCTAATATTAAGAGTAAATAGGTTCTTAGTTACCGTAAGGAAATCATCAACAAGTTTTGTGAGAGAGGAAATTATTAAAGAAACTTACACAAAAAGTCCATAATAAGCCGACAGAGCTGATCGCCTCCTTTTAAGGGCTTCATTGTTGTTGGATATTTGTTTAGTTGGCTTTAAATTTTTCTAAGGTAGTGGTTTCTGCAGTTTTCTTAAATAAAATCTTAACATCTGTTTGTGACATTAGATTATTTTTTTGCAGAATATTTTCCTTTTTTAGAAATATCCAGTTGTAATATTTCGTCCGATATTTTCTTTTATTGAAGCGCGACTTTCCTATTCCAAATGGGGATTTGTTTCCTTTCTTGGTTTCGATTATTTAAGGAGATATAAGATGAACATTTAGGGCTACCGCTTTTGTTAATCAGGCAAGACGCGTTCTGTTCTACGACCATTGTTGTGCAACGTTGTGTTTTTGCTTGTTCCTCGCTATTCCGCTGTGCAAGTTCTTTCATCAATTAAAGTATAACATTTTGAAGTAAATTATAGAGGAGCCTAACCCATTGCTGCCAAAGAAGAGATTCTCAGTCTTAGGGGGAACCTAAGATTCAACTTCGATAAGGAGTCTTCATCTTAGGGGGATCTTAAGATTCATCAGAGAATGGAGTTCACTGACTAAGGGAAAGATATCTCAGTGGGAGGAGTCTCACACACTATCAGAATCTGAATTGTCTAACACTAATATTATCAGACTTAGGGGGAGCCTAAGTACACTTGAGAGGGAGTCTCGCATCTAGAGGGAGCCTAGGTAACTAGTGAATTGAGCTGTACGTGAGTCACTTTAGTGATTGTGGATGACAGATAAGTACTATGTTGTAAACTGCTTAACTCTTTAATATTAGTAGATTATCTTTCCTGGGCACACTATCCTTAAATGGAGTATCACCGAACTAGGTTACCGACTTCTATGTGCCTTTACTTGTTTACTTGTTGTAGTATTTTTATTGTTACAATGTTTGTCATTGCTTTTTGTTTAATATTCGTATTTCAAGTGGGGAATCATCTTATTTCTTTTTCAATTGGTATCAGAGTGCGTCACTTTCATCTTAGGTGCTTCAATCATGGATGGGATCAAAGAAGGTGGCTCTACCATTTATCCTCCAATTCTAGATGGAGCAAATTATACATATTGGAAAGCTCAAATGACAACCTTTCTGAAGTCGATAGATATCAAAACTTGGAAGAATGTGGTCTCATCCTACCACCAAAACTAATGATGGAAGGAAAATCTTGAAGCCAAAGTCTCAGTGGTCTGGAGAAGAAGATGAAGCTTTGTTGGAGAATTCTCGTGCCTTGAACGCCATATTTAATGGTGTAGACATCAACATATTCAGACTAATTAATACTTGTATCCCTGCTAGGAAGGCATGAGATATCTTATCCGTTGCTCATGAGGGAACTTCTAAAGTCAAGATGTTAAGGTTGCAATTGTTGACATTGAAATTTGAGAACCTTAGAATGCATGATGAAGAATCCATTGTTGAATTAATGCTTGATTGCTAGACATTGAAAATGAGTCGTTTTCCCTTTGAGAGAAAGTTTCGGAAGAAAAACTTGTGTGGAAGTTTCTTAGGTCTTTACCTTAGAGATTTGACATGAAAGTCACTACCATTGAGGAAACTCAAGATATAACAAAGCTGAGGGTGGATGAATTATTTGGTTCCTTGCTTATGTTTGAGATGCCTTTAGATGGAAAGTCCGAGAAGAAGAATAAGGAAATTGCTTTTCAATCCTTAGTTAAAGAGGGACTTGTTGAGCCAGATAAAGAGTCATAGGATTCCTTTGTTGAATCTATATCACTTCTTTCAAAGAAATTTAATCATGTTCTTAAATATTTTGGAAATATGTCTGACGCCTCTAACATCAACAACCTTGGTGCTTCTTCTCCCCCTCAAACAACTCAGATCTCTGAATAGTAAGAAAGAAGCTGACAAGTCAGATACTTTCGTTTCTAAAAAAGAAAAGTACTTCAAATGCAGATAGTGTGACAGTTATGGTCATATTCGGGCTGAATGTTCTAATTTTCTGAAGAAATAGAGTAAAGGCTACGTTTTAACTTTGTCTGATGCTAAATATGAAGACAACAGTGATTCAGAGAAAGATGGCAAAGCATTTATTAGTAACATCTTTTTTAACACCTCATTATGTGAGAATACTAAGTACGATGGATTTACTGAAAACGTTCACGATGTCGCGAGTCAAGGGTCTGCAGATCCTTCTTATCATGCACTTTTTCTCAAACGACAAGATGACAGAAAATCCCTCGATGTTCAAAAAGTGAGAATTGAAACATCGATTGTTGACAATCGCAGCCTTGAAACGTGAACATTCTCAAGTTAAAGTTGAGAAGAATTTGTGTGTAAAACATCGAAATGTCGAATACTGGTACCGAGTCTTTGGAGAAAATTTTGACGAAAGGAAAGAGAGTTGATGATAACTCTGGGTTTGGTTTTTCAAAAGGTGGAAGCCAACATAATAATCAGTCAAATTCTAAAGGGAAGCAAGCATGATAGGTCTTGAAGAGAGAGATATTTTTTTTACGTTAATTCCCTTAAAATTGTGTTATTTGTTTACTTTTAATATTCATTTTGTAGGTAAAATAGTCTCGAGAGCAATTAGAGTTTATTTCAAGAAGTTTGGACTAAAAAGGATGAAGATACAAGGAAATCAACAAAATCGAAGAGAATCAAAATAATTACCAAAATGCCATCAGAAGCAGCATCATGTGGATTTTGCATGCAAGCATAAAATGGAGAATGCAGATTTTCCATTATCTTCATCTTTATGCTTACATAAAAGCCATTAACTTCTTTTCATTAATTCTCCAAGCATGAGCTGCAAGCCATGAACTTCACTTCTTTGCATGTTCATCTGCAATATATAAAGAAGATTGGAGTCATTTGAGGAGAACTAATGTAGAAATTTTGAGAAAAAAATCTCTGTGAGAAGAAACTATTCTTCTTATCCGGCTGTTGTGTGTTCTTCACTGTTCCTCACCATTTCAAGCTATTCTTGAGTCCCACAACTCTGTCTAAAGCTCCAAGAGGATAGTAAAGGATACTTTGAGGTGGTTCACGGTGATCTCTAGTGAAGATTGCTGCTGTACATTCAGATTCTTGGAGAGTTCTTCAAAGGTATGATCTCAAAACCCTCTTTTTAAAAAAGCATGCTTTAGTTTATGCCAAAATTAGTAAATTTGAATGCTTATAGATCCTTGATACTTCCGTTGCATAATATTTAACTCCCTCCCAGAAGCGTTGAGCAACACTTGAAGATAGAATGCACTCATTTGCTGCAAAATAGACCCGCGTTGCAACGCTCTGGAGATTGACAGAATTGTCCACGCGCGCGTGTGCCTTGTGCAACCCAACATCAGCCAAACGTCTCGACCCTAACCTAATGCTTATCTGCTTTTTTACGATGTAGCGTTGCAATGCTAGCCTTAGTGTCGCGACGCTACACCTGCAAACATAAAAAATTTTCTTTCATTTTTTCGTAAAGAGAGGCATAATTTTCATGGAGTCCGGAGTTTCTCTCTTCATCTATTGATCTCCTTGATAATTTTGTTTCCAATTACTTAGATTTTTATTTCTTTCTTTGATTTTAAACAATGTAATGAATTTTTTCATAGATTTGTCAATGGATTTGTGAAGTAATTTCTTCAATCTTGTTTCTAGTTTCAAGGATTTTTGCAATCTTCTTGAGTTTTCTGCTTTTCTTTACAATTTGCATTCTGGATTTGTGGATCTTTGAATCTGTTTTAAGTTCTAAAAGCATGTTTAAGGATCTTTATCTTTTAAGCATGTATAGGCAAGATTCTTAATTTTGCTAATTGGATATGTTGCTTGAATGTATTCATATATAAGAATGTCTAGCTAAGGTCTACCAAGTGGCAATAGTTAATTTGGGTCTACCAAGTTGCAATAGTTAATTCATATATAAGAATGTCTACTAAGGTCTAGCTAAGGTCTACCAAGTGGCTATCTTGATGATTAATCAAAAAAATTGAATTCTCGAACTTAATGCATATGTTCTCTATTCTATATGGACGCGATTGAACCCAATAGGATTAGAGACATATAGGTTGATTAGAGTTAGGCCTTTCCAACTTTAATCAATGTTTAGAACACTTTCTTGATTTGATTTTTACTAGCTATCCGCCTTTGTAGAGGTTAGCCTGCTCGAGTCAAACGAGTAGTTGTGTGCATAATTTATTTGCATAATTAATTCGTGGAAATCAATGATAGAATTTGCAAAGAATGTCTAACTTGAACTAGAATGAGACCGATAAATTCTTGTTTACATTTATTCTCTTTCTTTTAATTTCAAGTATGTTTCTTGCTTTATCAAAACCCCCATTTTGATCGCTTTCATAGTTGAATTTAGCTTTAAAAAAATTAGAAAAAAGCCTTCCCTTCGGATCGACCCCATACTTTCCATTTAGGTTTCGATGATTTATAAATATTTTTGTTTCAGTTAGAGTCGAATTAATGACATCGATTCGAGCACGAATAAAGCAAAAGATTGAGTTTGTTAGAGCTCAAGATCCAAAGTCCTATGGTTTTACAGGTAGTTCCTCGAGCAATTCTATATGGCAAGGCAATCGTTCATTCAGAACAAGATTGATTTTTCTCTATTGTAGCAAAGTGGGCCATAAACGTCCTTTTTGCTATCAATTATTGGAAATTCTTTACAGACCCACTTATCCCATAAGGGCTCATTACTTCTCTTAGAATTACTGTCAGAGTCAGACAAAACTAAAACAGGTTTGGAGAGAGAAGAATGTTCAGAATAAATGTAATGTTGTATTGACATCCTTCAAATCTTCTACTTAAAGAGTTTGGTACATTGATAGTGGAAGCTCTCAACATATGACTGGTGAGAAGAGTTATTTATCTTATTTCAAATTTGTCAACTCAAGAAAGGTCACTTTTGGAGACAACGCTTGTGGTAAGATCATTGGGAATAGGGGTATTCGTGGGTTGGGTTGGGTTGGGTTTAGGGATATTTTAGGCCCAACCCTATGCTTCAGTTCGTGTATTTTTCTAACCCAAACTAACCTTTGTTCAATTATGAACCCAAACCAAACCAACCCAAAAAAAAAAAAGGGTTGGGTTAGTTCGGTTCCATCGGTTCCCTTAAAAAAAATGGAGATTGACGAAATATTTCGGATATTTGATAGGCCTCCAATTTAATAGGTGAATCATATAGCATTTGGTAGTTCCGGATAAGCGATCGCGAGGTCTTCGTGGGTGATCGTCTAGTGTTACTCAGCGATCGTATAACACTAGGTAGGCTATCGTATAACAATTTGTTACTCAATGATCATGTAGCAGAGCTAAGCAATCATGTAGCTGAGCTCAACGATCATGTAGCATTTGGTAGGCAATCACATAGCATTGGGTAGGCGATCGTATGACATTTTGTTACTCAACAATCGTGTAGCAGAGCTAAGCGATCGTATAGCATTGGGTAGGAGATCGTATAACATTTTGTTACTCAGCGTTCATGTAGTAGAGCTAAGCGATCGTTTAATCGAGCTCAGCGGTCGTGTAGCCGAGCTCAGTGATCGTGTAGCATTGGGTAGGCGATCGTATAGTACTTTGTTACTTAGCGATCGTGTAGCGAAGCTCAGTGATCGTGTAGATAATTTAAGCGACCGTATAGTATTTTGTAAACGATCATTTGGACTTGTTAAACGATCGTCTAGTCTCTGGGTCAGTTCGGTTCTCCTCGATTTTTTCGGGTCTTCGATTTTTTTGAACACCCCTAATTGGGAAAGGAAAACTTAATTACCCGGGTCTTCCACCATTGAAGGATGTAATGTTGGTTGAGGGACTTCGCTTATTGCTAATCTTATTAGCATCAGTTAGCTATATGATCAAGCTCTGAACGTGAGTTTTACCAAAGACAAATATTTTGTCACAAACGATGTCAAAGCTCTTGCCATGATAGGTACATATTCTTACGATAATTGTTATATGTGGAGTTTTGACAATACTTCGCAAGTGTCATCTCTTCAGACAAGATGAAGCCAGCCTATGGCATAAACACCTTGGGCATGTGAGCATGAAAACTATACAAAAGCACTTGCTAAAAATTCTATATGGACTCCTTTCATTACCTGCCTCCACTGGAATTATTTGTGGAGATTGTTAGTCAGGACAACAATCTCATACTTCGCACAAACAGATAAGTCACTCGGGTTCGACCCATATACTGGAACTTCTCATTTGGACCTTATGGGTCCCATGCAATCAGAGAGTCTGGAAGGCAAACCATATGTTTTAATTGTCTTTTATGACTTCTCCAAATACACGTGGGTACCTTTTCTTCATGAAAAATAAGATACTTTTACTACTTTTCAAGCACTTTGCCTTCAATTACAATAAGAGAAAAATTTGAATGTGATATGAATTAGAAGTGATCATGGTAGGGAATTTGAAAATTCTCAATTTACTAAGTTATACCAATACTCTGGAATTCATCATGAATTCTCGGCCCCTATTACTCCTCAGCAGGACGAAGTTGTAGAGAGGAAAAAAACGGACACTTCAGGAGATGGCTCAAGCGATGTTACATGCAAAACATCTGCCATTCCAGTTTTGGGCAGAAGCACTAAACATAGCATGTCATATCCACAACAGTGTTGTTTTACGAATAGGTACCTTAAACACAATTTTTGAAATATGGAGAAGGAGAAAATCGATTGTGAAATTTTTCCCATCTTTGGAAGTACTTGCTACACTCTTGTGGACAGAGCGGCTAGACGGAAATAGGATTCCAAATCAAATGAAGGGGTTTTTCTTGGATATTCCACAAATGGTCGAGCTTATCATGCCTACAATGAAGTCTATTGATGTTGTGATCGATGATGATAGAGGCTCCTTTGACTCTACTTCTATGGAAAAATAAGATTCCAACACTACTTTGCTTGTCAATATTGATGTCCCTAACATCTAGTCTGACATGCCTTTTAACATGATTTTGAAAATCCTTGTGGAGGATTATCAGAATGCTTCTAAGCATGTTAAAGCTAGTAACAAGCAACCTTCCAGTAGGATACGTAAAAATCATCCCTCTAATAACATAACTGGTGATCTTGAAGAAGAGGTGACAACTAGAAGAGAAAATAAAGTTAATTACATCAAGATGATCAGTAATATTTTTTTGGATGTATGCCCTAAAGTCTCATAGTTATATGTTAGTTGAATCATTGTCGATTAGTTTTATGAAACTTATGTAATAATCCATTAAACTAAAATCCAGATTATCTTGTATAACATAAATATGTATGTATAGACATACAGTTGGGTCATGTTTAAGTAAAAACCTAAACAGTCTGTAGTAGATGGATAAGGCTGGGTACCTTGTCTTGGTGACACTATGAATATGCCCTACTTTGTAGTTGTTATAATTGTTGTAAAGCGCTATAAATGATCCAAACCTGATCATTCATGTGGAGACATGTAAACAGGGATATTCTATACAAAGAGTTTGTATAAGACCGGACCACGAAATGAATAATCTCTCTATGTAACACCATTGATTGACGAGACTTACATTTCACCAGGATGACCATAGGTGTCTTGCCTTGAATCCTGAGTGAGTTATGAACTCTTGCATATGAAGGTGATCCTTTTATTTGAAAGGGTGAGAGTGGCCAGTTTCGCTGACTCATTATGCCTATCATTTTGGAGATTCGTCTAATTGGGGAGCTGGGAATATAGCTACACAAGAAGGAATTCACTCATTCTCTGTTGTTAGAGTAAGTAGAGAAGTTGCTCCCTTCAGTACTGATTATGGGGCTTGAACAATGTGACGCCACACCCTTTCTTGGCCAGAGAGGGGTTTAGTTATAATTAGACTATAACTTTTTGTTTATTAGAGGGATCAATGGTACTCAAGGCGTTAGATGTAACTACAGGGATAAAATGGTAATTTTTGCCTAACTGTACTTACGAGCAATTTGTGAAGGGTCGATGTACCATTGATTGGTTATATCCAATAGACAAAGGAAGATATCTATAGTGCAAAGAATGCAGTTGTCTGTCTTTAGTGGAGTGACCGATAGTTAATGGAAGTTGATTAGTTTAATCAAAGAGTTTGATTAATTAATTGAGTACCATTGAAGCTTCAAACTATAGGTTCATAAGATCCACTTGTTAGCTCATTTATGGTAAGTGAGAATCAAATTAATTTGGATTTATTTGAATTGTTCAAATTAATAAAGGGAATTGATTAAGTAAGATATAATTATGAGATATAATATAATGTATATGATACATTATAATATAAAGTTTTATTTGAGAGAAAAATAATTATTTGAATATGATTCAAATATTAATATGAATTTCATCTATATTAAATATTGTTGATTAAGTGAGAGTATTTGGTTTGTTTACATATATATATATATAATATTACATCAGTTAATTTATGTATATGTGTTTTAATTAAAGAAAAATTAGTTTTTTTTAAATTAGAGAATTGGTTTTAAAAAACTTTTTCTCTCCATATTCTTTCATTAATTGGCATAACGAAGAAGAATGAATTTATTAATTTAAGTATATTTATTAATTAAAGAAAAATTTATTTTTTTGTTTAATTAAATGTTTTTTAATTAGAGAATTGGTTTTAAATAATTTTTTCTCTTTATATTTTCTCATTAGTTGGTATATGAAAGGTGAATGAATTTGTTCTTTCATCTTCCTCTTGCCCTCTTATAAATACACCTAAAATGTGTAGATTTTGGCGGAGTGTGATATTGTCTTGTTCTCTAAAATTATTTCCTTTAAATTCTTTCTCCAAATTAATCTTGAAGTGCACAATTCTCATCGATTTTCTACTCCGAGAATAACAAGGTTTTTGCATGGCAGTGTTCAATTGATTGTTGCATTTTTACGATCAAAGTATTCGTTGTGTTTAAGTTCTGGAAAGGAACTGAGAAGAGATTAGTCTTCAAAGGTATGTTACTTTTGAATCCCTTTTTCCTATTTAATTCATACACAAATATATACTTAATAGATCTTGTATATCTTGTTTTTGTCTTTTTTTTTTAGGAGTAGGTTTAAAGATCTTGTATATCGCGATTAGAAGTAGGTTTAATCTTTTATTTCAGTTTAATAGAATTAAATTATGTTTTTGAATAAAAGATTAAATTTGTAAGAAATGTATCTATAAGGGACATTTGTCTAAGGACAGTTCTGTTTAGGCTGGAACCTGAAGGAAATCGGAATCAGGATTTCCGTGAGCAGCGGAAGCAAGACTATTCCAAATTACAATCATGAATCAACAATACATTTACAGTCGACTTCAATATAAATAGTTATGCAAATATATAGAAAAATTACAGCATGAACATCAAATGTACAGAAGGAAAAATTATACTAACAACGAAAGAAGCGTCTCTACGCTCCGATGCGCACTCTGATCGATCACAACAACCACGAATGATCAATCTACATGACCGCAACACTGCACGAACACAACACGAATTTCGTGCTTGTCCTCAACGATCTCCTCGGTCACAAACTCCTCTGCAACAGCGAACGACCTCCGAAAAACCTCGATGGTGTCAAGTTGAGTCTGACACCACCTAGGGGCGAGCATGGTAGACCGATAAACCGACACGACCGACCTAAACCGGCCGAAATAGGGTCGGTTGGTCGAAAATTCAAGCAAATCGAGTAGGGGTCGGTTTGGAATCTTCCACCGATTTTAGGGTCGATCGGGCACCCAATGGGTCGGGTCTAGACCCGACCCAATCGAATTGAAAAAAATAAATTTATTATTTAATTATTAGTTTTATCGCTTAGGGTTTTTCTTTTTCATCCTCGCAACAGTCGCAGTCGCACGCATTGCTCCTTCTTCTGTTCCTCTTCGTCCACGACTCCAGACCACAGATTCGCAAGCTTCCCCACCAGAAGCTCCTTCTTCCGTTCCTCTTCATCCATGGCTCATCCTTGCTTTGCTCGTCGTCTTCTTCCGGTGTCCTCTTCAGCTTCAGTTGTATCTCTTCCTTGCTCGTCTTCTTCCTTGCTCGTCATCCTCTTCTGTTCAGTTCAGTACAAGAGTGAAGAGACCTTCCGTTCAGTTCGATTTGCATCCCAGGTCTGTTTTCAATGAACTAAGAATGAGAATTTAGTGGACAAATCATTGAAAAAATCTGTGTGAATTAGAATCATCGTTTTAATAAGGATTCTTTTGTAATGTATTCTAATTTTATAGTTTTATGAGGCTATCCATTATGTGAAAAAATCTGTGTGAATTAGAATCATTGTTTTATGAGGCTGTCCACTGTATAGAATCATCGTTTACTTTTAAAAAATTTTCATTATCGATTTGCAATACATTTTGTAATGTATTCTAATTTTATAGAGATTGAACTAAGAATTGGAAGATTTGGCATAGAACTGGTGCTTATGTAAAGTTGAAATCCTTTGAATTTTTGTGAATTGTGTGATAATGACGAGTGACGACGTTCGTCATGTTGTTGTTTAGCTAAATGGCTTCATTGGATATGGAGTTTGATGGAATTGCAACTGATGCATCAAAATTGAACGAGATGCAGAAGGAACGGATACCAATACAAATATCATTGATGTTGATTCAGCAAATGAGACATCAGACGTTCCAAATCCATCGAAAAGAAGGAAGGCGGTGAAAAAATCCATTGTTTGGGATCATTTTGAGAAGCTAAAAGGTGATCCTAATGACTCTCATGCTCAATGTAAGTACTGTGGAGTTATCTATGCATGTCATTCCAAACGTAATGTTACTGGGACTATGAAGAATCATTTAGAAAATATTAAAAAATACCCTTACCAGAAAAAGAGAGATTAAACCCAAATGGCATTATCTTTCAAATCTAAAGCCAAAGACAATGTTGGGGATAATACGTCACAACTTGTATGTGAGTCATATAATTTAGAGAGTTGTCGGGAAGCCTTGGTGGAAATGGTAATTGTTGACGAATTGCCATTCAAGTTTGTGGAGGGTAAAGGATTTATGAAATTTGTCGATAGATTAACATGTGCAAGTCAACTTAGATTTGTTGTTTCGTCTCGGTTTACTATGGCTAGGGATGTGCTTAAGTTGTATGTAATGAGAAAAAGCGTTTGAAAGACATGTTTGTGAATAGGAAGTATAGAGTTTCTCTCACTACGGATTGTTGGACATCGGGACAAAATATAAATTACATGGTCCTAACTGCCCATTTCATAGATTCTATTTGGAGATTACATAAAAGAATACTTAGTTTTTGTCCAATTGAGAATCATAAAGGCGATACTATTGGTAAAACCATTGAAAAGAATTTGAAGGATTAGGCCATTGAAAGGGTATAACTTTGACTGTTGATAATACAAGCTCGAATGATACTGTCGTTGCTTATCTTTTGAAAAGATTCAATAAGGGATTATTGTTTGGTGGAGAATTTCTGCATGTTCGTTGTTGTGCTCATATATTAAATCTCATAGTATGTGATTCTTTTAAGGAACATAATGATTGCATTGAAAGGATTCGATATGCTGTACGATTTATAAGATCTTCTTCTATACGTTTTTTGAAATTTAAAAAGTGCATTGAAATTGAAAAAAAATCTTGTAAGAGTTATGTGTGTCTTGATGTTCCCACTAGATGGAACTCTACATATTTGATGCTTGAGGCAACTGTAAAGTTTGAAAAGGATTTTGATAGATTAGAAGATGAAGATGCTTCTTATAGACACGATTTGTCACCAAATAAGGAAGATTGGACAAATGCTAAGATGTTGATTAGGTTTTTAAAGGTCTTTTATGATGTGACTTTGAAAATTTCAGGGTCTTTGTACATCACTTCGAATATGGTTTTTCATCAGATTACAGTGGTTTGGATTTGTATACGTTTGAATGCTAGTAGTGCAAATGCAATGCTAGTTGGAATGGCCAATAGCATGAAGGCCAAATTTGAGAAGTATTGGGGGAACAATAAAAAAAAATAATCTGTTGTCGTATGTTGCTATTGTGCTAGATCCTCGAAAAAAACTAAGGTTTGTATCTTTTTGTTTTAAAAATTTTTTGGGCCAGAGGTTGCCAAATCTATGGGAAATGTAGTGGAACAATGTTGTAGACGTCTCTTTTATGAGTACAGTATTACTCATACTCAGAGTGGGAGTGGTAGTACTTCTACTAATACACCAATTGTCCCAGCCTCGGAGACTGTGATTGATTGTGATCCAACTGAAAAGGTGGGTGAAGACTTTGTCTATGATACAATTGATCTTGATTTTGAAGGCAATGAGACTACAACTTTTGAACCAAGGTCAGAGATTGATATTTATTTGTTGGAAGGTGATTTTGACATACCTCGATGGTGGAAGAGGAACAGTCATTGGTTTGAGGTTCTTTGTTGTATGGCTAGAGATATTTTGGCAATTCCAGTATCTACTGTAGCGTCTGAGTCGGCTTTTAGTACAGGAGGACGTGTTGTTGATTCATCACATTGTTCATTGGCTCCAAAAATAGTGGAGACTCTCATTTGTACTCAAAATTGGCTAAATTCTGATCTAATAGATTTTGAAGTTCAGCATGACATGGAAGAAGCTTCATTATTTGAAGAAGGTATTTATTCATCATTTGTATTTTGTAGTTGTAACTTGTTAGATTAAAATCTTAATGAGGTTGTCTTTCTCTTCTTAATCTTAATTATATAGGATTCAGAGCGGTTATGGACAATGAAAAAGACATTCAAGACCTTCCAGATTTTGCAAAGTTGTCTGTTAACGATTAAGCATTTATCATTTGATTTTATTGTAATTGGGTTGTATTGGACAATTGACTTTATGTTTTATTATCATTGGCTTGTATTTGACAATTGACTTCATGTTGTAATTTCTATTTTCTAGTTATATTGTATTGTATGTGAGTGTGGCTATGTGTCATCTGACATTTCTATTTGTGACGTATGTATTAAAGGTTTGTTTTCAATTATATTAGTTTTGTTTTGTTTTCAATTATATTGTTTTTGTTTTTTTTTCAATTATATTGTATGTGAGTGTGACCATGTGTCATGTGACTCTCGACTCTTATATTAGTTTTGTTTTCAATTATATATGTAAAATGTATTAAAGGTTCTATAAGCAATTAAGTGAAGTGAGCAGTAACACAATCTCAAATAATGTACATATTAATTGTTAATTATTAAGGGTTGTCAAATCAAATCATTCACTCATATTTTATTTTTAATACCTCTAGGCTAGCTCTATGCCATAAGTATTAAAAAAATAAAATGTGAAATAGTATCTTGAATTTTGACTCACAATCACAAATTAAAAGAGAAAACTAAACATGATTGATAAGGAAGTTAATAAATAGTTGTTTTTTTTTATTATTAAAAATTGCTATGTATAACGACTTGTCGACTTCTACTAATAACCAAAAAAAATTATAACGATTTATAATTTATAATTGTAATTTTTCTTAGAATTGTAATAAATAAATATAATTTCTTTTAAAGGAAGAAGAAGAAGAAGGAAAAAAAAGTTCTAACCCAACAAAACCGACCGATTGGCCGTTCGTTTTTTAGCCCTTTTGCCGTGCGGGACCGGTTGGTTCAGGGTCAGTCTGGTCAAAAAACCGACTTCGACCGGCCGATGATCACCCTTAACACCACCAACAAGGCGACCTTGGTATTCTCGGTGTGCAAATCCAGAGGGTGGGCTCTGTTCGGAGTTGGTGTGAGGCAGACAAACGGAGAAAAGAACGATTGCGTACACGACTGGACAAGTGTGAGAAGTCGAAGACCTATTGTATAGGTCGATGCCCAATCGTTTAGATAAAGTTATGATCGTCTAGCTAAAGCTATGCGATCGTTTAACTCTATCGTTTAGCTCATTCGATTCTACACGATCATTTAACTTGGGCCATCGATCGTGTAGTAAAGCTATGCGATCATTTAGTAAACACTGCACGATCGTTTAACTAGCACATGCATGTTCATTTGCTTAGTCTAGCCATCGTTTAATAAATCTGTACTTGCACGAACGACATGATGAGCTCAAACTTTTCGAATTATAGACTCAATTGCAAAGTTAATTTCGCTCATAAACGCAGGGGCCCTTACAATTAACACTTTGTAATACCGAAAGCTTTAACAAAAAAGCAATTTAAACCCGAAACAGTCATCAATTCATCCACAAATGCAGAAAATGGTTAACCACAAAAGCAGAAACCCACCGTGACTGTAAAAGCCGTTTGATTCAGAACCTCGCTCTGATACCAATTGAAGGAAATCGGAATCGTGATTTCCGTGAGCAGCGGAAGCAAAACTATTCCAAATTACAATCATGAATCAATAATACATTTACAGTCGACTTCAATATAAATAGTTATGCAAATATACAGAGAAATTACAGCATGAACATCAAATATACAGAAGGAAAAATTGTACTAACAACGGTAGAAGCGTCTCTACACTCTGATCGATCACAACAACCACAAGTGCTCAATCTACACGACCGCAACACTGAACAAACACAGCACAAACACTTCGCGCTCGTCCGCAACGATCTCCTCGGTCACGAACTCCTCCACAACAGCGAACGGCCTCCGAAAAACCTCGACGGTGTCGAGTTGAGTCTGACACCACCAACAAGGTGACCTTGGTATTCTTGGTGTGAGAATCTAGAGGGTGGGCTCTGTTCGGACTTGGTGTGAGGCAGACGAACGAAGGAAAGAACGATCGCGTACATGACTTGGCAAGTGGGAGAAGTCGAAGACTTATTGTATAGATCGATTCCCATTCGTTTAGATAAAGCTATGCGATCGTCTAGCTAAAGCTATTCGGTCATTTAGCTTTATCGTTTTGCTCGGTCGATTCTACAAGATCGTTTACCTTGGGCCAGCGATCGTCTCGCAAAGCTATGCGATCGTTTAGTAAACATTGCACGATCGTTTAGCTCGCACCTGCACAATTGTTTACCTAGCCAGCCGTCGTTTAGTAAATATGTATTTACTTGATGACTTCCGTGAGTTTCTTTTCGTCGGAGAGAAAACTCAAAACTTTTCAAACTTTTTGTGAAACACACTTTTTTCAAAATAGGAAACCGATTTCCTTTTAAACTCACGGTTACCATGATAAATAACCACCCACTACATTTGGTTATTTAAAAGAAAAAGTATTAATTATCTAATAATTAATATTATTATAAATATAAATGATAACCAATTTATCATACTATATTTATAACCTATAGTTTTCATATTTCATCTCATGAAACACATAAACCATAGTTCTTTTTCTATTCCATAATATTTAATGTAAATCTCATTTACATCCATCCTCCACTAGATGTATCTTATACATTAAGCCGATTATATCACATATAATCAAAATACCTCTTGTCAATTTGAACATTTCAAATCAACACCAATAACTGATCCTTCAACATGAATCCAAGCTACCAAGGGGACCTTATGGACCTATAGATCCAAAGCTCCAACGGTACATGAATAACTGACTAAACCTATTTAGTCACAGGATCCACCATCCGTTAACTGTCAGGCACTCCACTAAAGACCGACAGTTGAACTCTCCTCACTATAGATATATTATGTGTCCATCTTAACCAATGAGCAGTGCGACAACCCTTCACAGATCACTCGTTAGTATAGCTGGGCCAATAATCGTTATGCCCCTGTAGTTACATCTGTCTCCTTAAGTACCACTGATTCCTCTAATGAACATAAATCATAGTCCTACTATGACTGAGTCTTCTCTTCCAAAGAGAAGTTGCAGCCACTATGTTTAAGCCCCGGAATCAGCCCTTAAGGGAGCAATCTCTCTACTTATCCTTGCTTCGGGAAAGGAGTGAATTACATATTGTGGATTAAGTTCCCAGCTCCCTGATCAAACAAGTCCCCAAAAAGGTAGGCATGTTGAGTTGGCAATTTGGCCATTCTCACCCATACTAATCAAAGGACCGCCCTCAAAGGCAGGAGTTCACAAAACACTCAGAATTGAGGTCGTGTCACCTATGGTCGTTTAGGTGAGATGCAAGCCTCTAGTATCAACCGCGTTATACACAGAGTCTAGTCATCTCGTGGTCCAGGTCTTATTCAAACTCTTTGTATAGGACACTCCCGCTCCACGTCTCCACATGAATGGTCAGGATCTACCATCTGTAGTAATTTACAACACTTGCAAACCTTTACAAAGCGGGTCGTATCCGTAGTGTCACCAGGATCAGGTATCCCACCGTAATCCTTATACTACAGACCAATTTAGGTTATCAATTAAGGCATGATCCACTTGTATATCATATATACATGCTTAGGTTCACATAAGATAACCAAAGAGCTTTGTTTATTGGATATGATTAAATGCCAGAATTAAATAACACTTATTTTATTCATTTAACAATGTGCATCTTTACAAAACAATGAGATTCCGGGAGAATTAGAACATCAATCCCAACAATGAACCAACGTTAGTCGTAGAGGAAGAAGAGAAAACAACTTTTCTTTTATTCCTGTTGCCATAAAATTGATAACTACCCATTAAGGTGGTTGAGAGAAAAGGAGAAAAGTTATTATTCAAATAATAATAAAATAATATAAATATAATATGATAACAAACTTATCATGTTATATTTATATTAAATTACATGTTATATCAAATATAACATATAACCTATAGTTTTAATATTATATCATATACAATATAAACTATAGTTTCTTTTCTCTATTTTATCACATTTAATATAAATCAAATTTATATTAAATTTAACAACTATGAATCACATTCATAGAAAATATATTTGAATCTCATTCAAATGTTTATTTCCTCCAATTAAACTATAATGTATCAAATAGATTATAACAATTATATCATATATAATTGAAATAATTTAATTATATCATATATATAATTAAATCCCTTTTATTAATTTGAACAATTCAAATTAACCCAGAAACTGATTCTCAACCAAATCCATTGAGCTACCAAGGGGACTTCATAGACCTGTGGCTTGAAGCTCTGACGGTACGTGAATAATTGATTAAACTCTATAATCATATTATCCACTATCAGTTAACTGACGAACACTCCACTAAAGACCGATAGCTGCCCTCTTCGCACTACAAATATATTTCTATGTACATTGGATATAACCAATCAACAGTACGATGACCTTTCATAAATTGCTCGTAAGTACTATTGGGGTTGATGCCCTAAAGTCTCGTGTCCTGTAGTTTGTAAACAGTTTGTATGAACGCTTGTGATGTATAATATATGATATTTTACTTCACTTCTTGATTTTGCTTAGTTGAATGTTTTATTTGCTTTACCACAAACCAATAAACCTAAAATCCCTGGTTATCTGGATGTAACTTCAGCATGTATATGGTGACATACAAGTGGATCATGTCTTAAGTGATAACTAAAATGGTCTGTAGTATATGGATATAGTAGGGAAACCTTATCCTAGTAATGTCACGGATGCGGCCCGCTTTGTGGAATGGTCACAAATGTTGTGATTTGTCACAAATGGTCTGATCCAGATCATTCGTGTAGAGGACATGGAGCGGGGACGTCCTATACAAATAGTTTGTATAAGACCTGACCACGTAGTGTTAACGTCTCGTTATATAACACCGTTCATGACAGAGACTTCACTTCACCAGGATAACCATAAGTAACATGACCTCAATTCTGAGTGAGTTGAGAACTCATCCCATTGAGGGCAGTTCTTTGATTTGCATAGGTGCGAGTGGCCAGGTCGCCGACTCAAATCTACCACTTTGGGGATTCGCCTTATTCGGGAGCTGGGAACTCAGCTACACAAGATGAAATTCACTACTTCCTCGAAGTAGGGGTAAGTAGATAGATAGCTCCCTTAAGGATAGATTCCAATTCTTGAATGATGTGGCGTCACACACTTTTTCTTAGCCCGAGAGGTGTTCACATATAGTTGGACTATATCGTATAGTTCATTAAAGGAATCAGTGATACTTAAGGAATGAGATGTAACTACAAAGGCAAAACGGTAAATTGGCCCAGCTATATTTACGAGCATCTGTGAAGGGTCATCATACTCATGATTGGTTATATCCGATGGACACAGAAATATATCTATGGTAAGAAGAGTTCAGCAGTTGGTCTTTAATGGAATGCCTGACAGTTAACGGATGGTGGATCTCGTGGCTAAAGAGTTTAGTCAGCTATTCACGTACCGTTGGAGCTTCGAGCCATAAGTCCATAAGGTCCCTTGGTAGCTTGGATAAAGTTGAGAATCAGTTTTTGGGTCAGTTTGAAATGGTCAGATTGATAAGAGGGAGTTCGATTATATATGATATAATTTAACTAGTTAATTATATATGATATAATTGACTAAATGTATGAGATACATTATTTGGAGGAAATTGGATATAAATATGATTTATATCAAGTAGAGGAGAAAACACTATAGTAGATATATGGTATCAAACTATAGGTTAACAATATAATATGATTATGTTCATTCTTTAATTAATTAGGCGGTTATGAGATAATTGGTCGAGTATTTCTCTGGAATCATGCAAAAGTGGGAAGTTCGAATTCAGTTCTTATAACTGAAGAATAAAATGAAAATTGTTTTCATTTTTACGAGACACGAAAAAGAATCCAAGAAAATCGCTCACAGTGTGAACCTATACGATCGAATAGCGTTGAGAGCCTATACAATAGTGGCCATCTTCCTAAACGATCGCACATCCGCGCACTAAACGGTCGTCCGCGATTTCTAAACGATCACTTATGTTTTCTGTACGATCGTTTAGCGCGTCGAGTGGACCTAAACGATTTCTTACTATTTGATAGACGATCGCTTACCTAAACCTACATGTGTACCTTTTTCTAAACGACAAGCACCCGACTATATGATACTCTTCTACTATCTCCCATTTTCTCGTCCGCAATTTCAAAACGATCACTTATTTTTTCTATATGATCGCTTAGCGCGTCGAGTAGACCTAAACGATTTCTTACTATTTGATAGACGACCGCTTACCTAAACCTACATGTGTACCTTTTTCTAAACGACAAGCACTCGACTATACGATAGTCTTCTACTATCTCCCATTTTCTTGTTCGTACTACACGATTGTTTTCCTCCTCCCTCTACCAATTCCATCAAAGTCCAACCTTTGGATTCTCACTCCGAGAATAACGAGGGCTTCAAATAGTGGTGTCGTCCCCGCTTGCTGTTGGTTCGTGCGCTGTCGATCATGTAGATGACCGTGGTGCTGTTAGGCGACTGTTTGCTGAACGATAAGGAGCCTAGGAGTTCGCTTCCACTGGACTGAGTTTGATTGAAGATTGTCTTCAAATGGTACGCTTCTCTCAGTCGTTAGTATTTTATGTGTCAATGCATGCCCGTAATTAGTGTTACAATGCATATTTGTTTTTTAGAATGTATGTGTAGTAATTTTGTCACAATGAAATTGGAAAGATCTACTTCCTCTCATAGATTCTCTTGTTTAAACGTTCCTTCAAGTACAAGTAGGCGAAATTATCGTTTTGTCCTTGTAGTTACATCTAATTCCTTAGGTACCACTAATTCCTCTAATGAACAATAGATTATAGTACTACTATGATTAAACCCCTCTCGGGAAAGGAGAGGGTGTGGTGCCACATTGTTCAAGACTTGGAATTAGCCCTTAAGGTAGCAATTTATCTACTTACCCCTGCTTTGGGGAAGGAGTGAATTCTATCTTGTGTAGCTGTATTCCCAGCTCCCCAATCAAAGGAATCCAAAAAATGGTAGGCTTGTTGAGTCGACGATCTGGCCACTCTCTTCCATACAAATCAAAGGATCGCCTTCATAGGTAGGAGTTCACAACTCACTCAGGATTTAGATCATGTTACCTATGGTCATCCTGGTTAAATGTAAGTCTCTATTTTGAACGTGTTATATAATGAGACTAAACATTTCGTGGTCTGGTCTTATACAAACTCCTTTGTATAGAGTATCCCTACTCGCATGTCTAATACATGAATTGTCAGGATCAGATCATTTGTAGCACTTTACAACAATTGTAACACCTATAAAGTGGGTCATACTCGTAGTGTCACCAGCCTTATTCATTTACTACATACTATTTAGGTTATCACTTAAACATGATCTACCTGTATGTATCCACATAATTGTTTAAGTTACAAAGTTAATCTTGGATGTTAGTTTAATTGTTTGTGGTTAATACAAATAAAATATCACATATTTTATAAACAAAATGAATAAAATATCATATATTATTAATCATATAAGAGTTTGTTCATATAATGTTTACAAACTATAGAACCCTACCAAATCTAGGACATCAACCCCAACAATCTCCCACTTGTCCTTTAGCTAGTGGGGTGTACAATATAAACAAAATAGAAAGTACACAAAGAATAAACTAGGGCATCACATGCCCAGTACAATATCTCCCACTTGCCTAGTCCAACAGTGGTTTGTCCCATACACCCATACTCTGCAGGTGACCCTCAAACACCATAGGCGTGAGGGTCTTCGTAAATGGATCAGCAACATTATGCTCCGAAGCTATCTTCGTGACAATCACGTCCCCTCGATGCATAATCTCTCGGATGAAATGATACTTCTGCTCTATGTGCTTGCTGTGCTTATGACTATTATCATAATAAGTGTGATGGGCTTTGACATGTCTAGAATAACTTCGAAATCAGTCAAGAATTTCTAGAGCCAAACGACCTCCTTAGCAGCTTCACAAGCCACTACATACTTAGCCTCCATGGTGGAGTCCGCGATGCACCTCTACTTGATGCTTCACCATACTACTGCCCCTCCGTTAAGAGTGAACACTAATCCTGATGTGGATTTTCTAGAATCCCTAACAGTCTGATGTGGATTTCCTAAATGCACCATGATGACGAAGAATGTAGCGACTTGTGAAGCTGATAAGGAGGCTGTTTGACTCAAGAAATTCCTGACTGATCTGGAAATTGTTCTAGACATGTCAAAGCCCATCACCCTTTATTATGATAATAGTGGTGCTGTGGCGAATTCCCGTGAGCCTAGGAGTCATCAGCGCAACAAGCATATTGAACGGAAATACCATCTCATCCGAGAGATTGTGCGTTGAGGGGATGTGATTGTCACGAAGATAGCTTCGGAACACAACGTTACTGATCCATTTAGGAAGGCCCTCATGGCTACAATGTTTGTGGGTCACCTACAGAGTATGGGTCTATGGGACAGACCATGGGTCCACGGCTGGACTATGGCAAGTGGGAGATCTTGTACTGGATGTATTATGCCCTAGTTCATTGTTTTATGTACTTGTAATTTGATTAGCTTGTATACCCCACTAGCTTTAGGATAAGTGGTTGATTGTTGGGGTTGATGCCCTAAATCTCGTAGGGTTCTGTAGTTTGTAAACCTTGTATGAACAAACATTTTACTGATTTATAATATTTGATATTTGATTCATCCTGTCTATGAAATATTTGATATTTTTTATTGGGCGTATTGTGCCCTAGTTTATTGTTTTGTGTACTTGTAATTTGATTAGCTTCTACACCCCACTAGGTTTAGGACAAGTGGGAGATTGTTGAGGTTGATGCCCTAAATCTCATAGGGTCCTGTAGTTTGTAAACCTTGTATGAACAAACATTTCAGTAATTTATAATATTTTATATTTGATTCATTATGTCTATGAAATATTTGATATTTTAGTTGCATTAACCACAAACCAATAAACTAACATCCATGGTTACCATTGTAACTTAAACATATATGTGGAGACATACAGGTGGATACTTTATCCTGGTGACACTACAAGTATGACTTGCTTTGTAGGTGTTACAAATGCTGTAAAGTACTACAAATAATCTGATCTTGATCATTCGTGTATTAGACATGTGAGCGGGGATATTCTATACAAAGGAGTTTGTATAAGACCGGACCACGAAATGTTTAGTCTTATTATATAACGCCATTCATAATTGAGACTTTCATTTCACTAGGTTGACCATAGGTAGCATGACCTTAATCCTGAGTGAGTTGTGAACTCTTGCCTATAAGAGCAGTCATTTGATTTGCATGGGTGAGAGTGGCCAGATCACCAACTCAACAAGCCTACTATTTTAGAGATTCGTTTGATTAGGAAGCTGGGAACTCAACTACACAAATGAAATTCACTCCTTCCTCGAAGCAGGGGTAAGTAGATAGGTTGCTCCCTTAAGGGTTGATTCCGGGTCTTGACCAATATGGCGCCACACCCTCTCTTGGCTCGAGAGGGGTTTAGTCATAGTGGGACTATGATCTATTGTTCATTAGAGGGACTGGTAGTACTTAAGGAGTTAGATGTAACTACAGGGAAAAAATGGCAATTTGGCCCAACGGTACTTACGAGTAATCTGTAGTGCGAAGGGTGCAGTTGTCGATATTTAGTAGAGTGTCCGACAGTTAACGGATGGTGGATAATGTGATTAAAGTTGATATATTGTATTTAAGTTGAGAATCAGTTTTTCTGTTAATTTGACATGTTTAAATTAATAAGAGGGAATTTAATTATATATGATATAATTATATTAATTCAATTATATATGATATAATTATATTAATTCAATTATATATGATATAATTGATATATTGTATTTGATACATTATTGATTAATTGGAAGAATAAATATTTGAATAAGATTCAAATATATTTTCTATGAATTAGATTCATAGTTATTGAATTTAATATAAATATGACTTATATTAAATGCCATAAAATAGAGAAAAAGAACTATGGTTTATATATTGTATATGATGCAATATTAAAATTATAGGTTATAAATATAAGATGATAAGTTAGTTATTATATTTATTTATGATTTATTAATTATTTGATAATTAACTCTTTTTTTTCTCCATAACCACCCTTAGTTGGGAGTTATTCAGTTTGTGTGGCAAAAGTTGGGATAAAATAAAACTTGTTTCATAATTCCAAAGAAAGACAGACGAGTATACACGATCGAGTATCTACATGATTGTTCTTCAGAGCGTAGGCGATAGACTCATCTTTCTAAACGATCAAGAGCCTTTGTTATATGATAACCTTGACTCGATCGTCTTCCTCCTGCAAACTCTAAACTTCCCTTCTAACCAAAATTAGCCAAATCCCACCACTCTTGGATTCTCACAATGAGAATACCAAGGTCACTAAGTGGTAGTGTCCCTGTTGATTCGAGGACCAAGTTTTCATTTGCTTCTGATCGAAGGAGTTCAGGACTTGTTTGACGCGTTCATGAACGAGTACGATTGAAGGATTATCTTGAAGAACTGTTTTTCAAAGTTATAATCTCTAAACTTCATTTTTTTATTTCAAAAGCATGCTATAATTTAAGTTTTATGCATAATCTGTTTTTGTATGACTGTAAATGTATGCGTTCAATCACATTGGGATTTGGACGATCTGCTTCCGCTCAAAGGTTCTTTCTAAATAGAGTTCCTTCAATTGGTATCAGAGCCAAGTTGTGTTCTGATTTCCAAATTCCATTTCCTGTATTAAATTTTGTGTACAATATGGTGAGTGTTAAGTTTCTACAATGCGTTCTGTTAAATGTTTGTGGATGTTGATGGATGTTTCGAGATAGTTGTCTCCGTTTATTGCTTTCTGTTTATGTTTACAAAAGTTAATTGTAAGGGCAATTGCGTTTGGGCATAATTTCTTGCAATCGAGTCTCTATTCATTTAGAGTTCTTGAGTCGTTCATGAAAAAGTTTTAGACGCAAGAGTTGCAATTCGCTTCAATGGAGAAGACGAAACGACAGTTGTATCATGTATCTTAAGTTAGACGATCGCTTAGATTTTGCTATGCGTTCATGTAGAATTCTTCTATTCGATCATGTAGCATTTGCAAAACGATCACATAGCTAATGCTACGCGATTGTGTTGCGTTGCCTGCATGATCGCATAGACGATCAAGGGTAAACGATCGCACAATATTTGATATTCGACACAAGGCATGCGCGCTAAACGATCATGTAGGCTATCATGCTCATTGCAAAGTCAGATGCTACACAATCACATAGTATATGACACTCAGCGCTTGCTTCTCGATCATGTAGACTATCATGCTCATCGTAAAGTTGTTAGCTACATGATTGTATGGCCTGCGTTACTCAAAGCGCGTTGCACGATCGCGTGGACTTTCATGCTCATCGCATAGTCGTAAGCTATGCGATCGTTGCTACACGATCGTTTACACTCGACACTCGTTCCTCAAAGATCAAAGGATTAGCTACACAATTGAGTGACGAGGCTTCAAGGCAAGCGGTTCAAGACCCGGTTCACCTGTTCAAACCGGTGGACTCCAACTTTTACAATAGTTTAGCATTTCCTTTCCGGTTTTGAGATATTCTATCCCGGTCCATCAACTTTTATTGAATGTGCATGTGATGTATGTTTATATTATATGCCATAATGTAGGTCATATAGTTTTAAAACCCACCATAGATTATGTATTTATTTTATGCATCATCTTTATCATATAAGTGTCATAATAGAGTAGTATGCATGATTAAATTACATTAAAGCATGCTCATGCATCATATAATATAGAGTTATAATATATGCATGCATGAAAGCATATCCATGCACCATTTATATTATAAGTGTTATAATATAAGGTTGATTGTTAGAATGGAATATATGCTTAGTTCATTACTTTTTTATATAAAAGTTATATATTAGTAATGAATGAACATTGCACGAAGCATGACACTTAGGTTTATTTATAAATGTTATAAATACCTTATGTATGTCTAGCTAGCAATGTGGCAAGATTTTAGTTGTTTCATTTTTTATAAGAGTTATAATTAATGAAATTAGAATTAAAATCACTAGGAAAGATTTGCATGCAAACCTTAGGCTTTAATCATCTTTTAAAAGGATTTTAAAATTTGATTGAGATAGACCTAAGATCACATTTATAATGAGATTAGAAATCTAAGTTTAATCTTTTAATTCGGTTTAATAGGATTAAATTGACTAATAGAACATTAAATATGTATCAAATATATCTATAAGGGACCTTTTGGCTAAGATTGGTTCTGGCTAGGTTGGGGTACGTAAGTCGATAGAAACGTCGCACCCCTACATGGGAACCTACCAGGAAAGGTGAATTAGATAAATTTGTTACATGTATGTAAATTTGATGAAAGTCTGTTGAAGTATTTAATAAGACTTGAATGAAACTTGTTTAATCGTCAAATGCAAGTGTTGTGTTTTAGCAAATTAAACAAACCACTTAGTTAAACGAACCCTAGGTAGAACATTCAGTGGGAGGTAAATGGGCATCTGATACTTCACTTTACTTCTACACATTTCTCCCTACAAGTTCACACCGTGAGATCAATCCTCGATCTTGAGGCACCTCTAAAGTGTCCCCCTACGGTTGGCATTTGTGTAGGTCAATAACAATATGAATGGAGAGAATGTTCATAGTAAATGGGAGCGTGACGGGTGACAATATATCCCTCGGTCTTTCTCATTAGGTTAGATAAAGTTTTAGTACATCGTCTCGTGGCACGTCGAGAGTGTCCCGCTAAAGGATGGCAGTTATGCATAAATCTTTATTTGATCTCCAGAAATGGATATGGTTGCTTTAATCTCTTGTCCTAATTGGCTTTTTCCTAAGGTTGGCTCATTAAGGCAGGACTCTTGGGTCTAAAATGAAGGGTTACACTTACACAGAATTGTTAAGGATTTTAATAAATTTTGAACCGAACAATGGTGACTATTAGATTCAGTTACAAGGAGTTGTTTATGTCTAATGGTTGAAATTGTCTCATTCTAGTGAAAGGGTATTTGATAACCCTCCGATGACTTTTGTCCTTCCTCACTGGAGCATCATTACAAAATAGATGTCACTTAGGGTACACTAGAACTATTATGCTAAAACTTAATTGGTTTTTAAAGTGGTTTAATGCAAGTAGACTTATTAAGTTTGTTTTTTGTTTTTCAATTTTATTATGGCTATTGCTACTTTGTTTTTACTTGCTTCTGAAAAACTGACTGGCGAAAATTACGCTAGTTTGAAAAATACTATTAATACGATTTTACTCATCGATGACATAAGATTCATCCTTATGGAGAAGTGACCTTCTATTCCACTTCCTAACGCTGCTCGAAACGTTCGAGATGCGTATGAGCTATGAACACGGGCGAACGGAAAGGCCTGAGCATATATCTGGGCCAGCCTTAATGACATTTTGGCCAAAAAGCATGAGCCCATGACCACTAGTTTTTGTACACCCCACTTGCTTTAGGACAAGTGTGAGATTGTTGGGGATAATGCCTTAAACTCTCGTGTCCTGTAGTTTGTAAATACGGTTTTGTACGAACGCTTGTGATGTATAATATATGACATTTTCTTCACTACTTGTCTTTGAACATTGGATGTTTTATTTGCTTTACCACAAACCAATAAACTAATATGCTTGGTTGTCATTATGTAACTTAAGCATGTATGTGGTGACATACAAGTGGATCATGTATTAAGTGATAACCAAAATTGTCTGTAGTATATGGATATAGGAGGGAAACCTTATCCTAGTAACGCTATGGATGCGGCCCACTTTGTGAAATAGTTACAAGTGTTGTGACTTTCTACAGATGGTCTGATCATTCATGTGGGGACGTGCGAGCGTAGGCGTCCTATACAAGGATTTTGTATAAGACCTGAGCACGAAGTGTTAACGTCTTGTTATATCACGTCGTTCATGACAGAGACTTCACTTCACTAGGATGACCATAGGTATCATGACCTTAATCCTGAGTGAGTTGGGAACTCCTACCATTGAGGGCGGTCTTTTGATTTGATTTGGGAGTTGGGAACTCAACTAGGGATCGTTTGATTTGGGAGTTGGGAACTCAACTACACAAGATGGAATTCAATCCTTCCCCAAAGTAGGGGTAAGTAAATAGATTGATCCCTTAAGGGCTGATCCCGGGGTTTGAACGATCTGACGCTACACACCTTCTCATGGTCCGAGAGGTTTCCACACATAGTAGGACTATGTTGTATTGTTCATTAGAGAGATCAATGGTACTTAAGAAGTTAGATGTAACTACAAAGGAAAATGGTAAATTGGCCCAGCTGTACTTACGAGCATCTGTGAAGGGTTATCATATTGTTGATTTGTTATATCCAGCGGACACTAAAATTTATCTGTGATAAAGAGAGTTCAACTGTCAGTCTTTAGTGGAATGTCTGTTAGTTAACGGATCGTAGATCTCATGGCTAAAGAGTTTAGTTAGCTATTCACGTACCGTTGGAGCTTTGAGCCATAGGTCTATAAGGTCCCCTCGGTAGCTCAATGGATTCAAGTTGAGAATCAGTTTTTAAGTCAGTTTGAAATGTTCAAATTTGCAAGAGGGAGTTCGATTATTTATGATATAATTGAACTGGTTAATTATATTTGATATGATTGACTTTATGTATGAGATACATTAATTGGAGGAATTTAGATATAAATATAATTTATATCTAGTGGAGGAGAAAACACTATGGTTGATATGTGATATTAAACTATAGGTTAATGAATATAATATGATTATATTTATTAATTATTTATTAGACAGTTTTGGGATAATTGGTCGCCGTTTTCTTCATAACCATGTATTTGTGGGAAGTTCCAATTTGGTTTTCGTAACTGAAGAATAAAATGAAAATTGTTTTCATTTTGAAAATAACACGCTTAATAGCTTATGGAGTGTTTTGCATTCGATCGCTTAGTAATTCAGAGCCTATACAATAGCTTTGTTGGGATTGGTGTCCTAATTCTCTCGGAGTCTCGTTGTTTTTGTAAAGATATACATTGTTTAATGAATAAAATAAGTGTTATTTAATTCTGGCATTTACTCATATCCAATAAACAAATCTCCTTGGTTATCTTATGTGAATTTAAGCATGTATATGTGATATACAAGTGGATCATACCTTAAGTGATAACCTAAATAGGTCTGTAGTATAAGGATTAAGATGGGATACCTGATCCTGGTGACACTACGGGTACGAACCGCTTTATAGAGGTTTGCAAGTGTTGTAAACTACTACAGATGGTTGATCCTGACCATTCATGTGGAGACGTGCGAGCGGGGGTGTCTTATACAAGGAGTTTGTATAAGTCCTGAACCATGAGATGACTAGACTCTGTATATAACGTTATTGATACTAGAGACTTGTATCTAACCTAAACGACCATAGGTGACACGACCTCAATCCTGAGTGTTTTAGGAACTTCTTGAAGGATTTCTTAACGAAGAGTTCCATGACTGCGTTCGATCGCTCCAATTTCACAGTGACCGAAATACACTAGATACATTCAAATGCACAGTTATGCAAACAAACAGTCAATTAACGGCATGCTTTGAACAAAAAGTAACAAGAGAGAGAGTTCACATACCAGTTAAAGACGGTCTTCGAACTTTGAAACTCAACGCAGCAGATGATCTCTACCCGATCAACCAACGCCCAACAGATGCGTCGACTACAGAATTACAAATAGCCACAAAAACACGAACGCAGTGGGGACGACACCACCAGAAAAAAGCCTAGGTATTCTCGGAGTGAGAACCCAAATCGTGGTCTTCGGTGAGTTTGGTAGAGGTAGGAGGAAGAACTGATCATGTAGGCGATAAGCAAATGAGAGGGAATATGAAGCTATCGTATAACAAGATGCTTATCGCCTAGGAGAAACTACACGATCTTGTAGATTTTATTGAACCATCCTTGAGAAATATGAAGGCGATGGTTTAGCAAACACGACACACTGTACGATCGTTTAGGAAAGCTAACCGATTGTTTAAAACTTAGTGTACGATTGTTTAGTGCTAGGTGAATGATCGTTTAGGCGTTGAGCGACTATCGTATAGGCTCTCCATTTTAAGCAATCGATTACGCTTTCACACCAACGCACTCCTTCGATCCTTTTTCGGACTTCGAACAATTCAAAATGAAAAAAATTTAATTTTTATTCATCGATTACAATAGCTGACGTTGTTCCCACTAATGCACATTAGAGCGAGATTTTGGGTTAATTATCATATAATTAAACAACTAAATTATTAATAAATATAATCATATTATATTTTTACCCTATAGTTTGATATCACATATCTAGTATAGTAATTTCTCCTCTACTTGATATAAATCATATAAATCATATTTATATCTAATTTCCTCCAAAATAATGTATCTCATACATTTAGCCAGTTATATCATATATAATTAACCAGTCCAATTATATCATATATAATCAAACTTCCTCTTGTCAATTTGAACATTTCAAATTAACCCAAACATTAATTCTCGACTTTATCCAAGCTACCCAGGGGACCTAATAGACCTGTGGCTCGAAGCTCTAACGATCTGTGAATAGCTAACTAAACTCTTTAGCCACGAGATCTACCATCCGTTAACTGTAGGCATTCATGAGTACGATATAATCAATCATGAGTACGATGACCCTTCACAGATGCTCGTAAGTACAACTGGGCCAAATTTTCGTTTTGCCCCTGTAGTTACATCCCACTCCTTAAGTACCACTAATTTCTCTCATGAACAATACAACATAGTCCAACTATGTGTGAATGACTCTCAGACCAAGAGAAGGTATGCGGCGCCACATCGTTCAAGCCTTAGAATCAGCCTTTAAGGGAGCTATCTATTTACTTACCCCTGCCTTGGGGAAGGAGTGAGTATTCATCTTGTGTAGCTGACTTCCCAAATCAAACGAATCCCCAAAATGGTAGGTTTCAATCGGCGACCTTGCCACTCGCACCCATACAAATAAAAGGACCAGACTCAGAGGCAGGAGTTCCCAATTCACTCAGGATTAAGGTCATGTTACCTATGTTATCACTCAAGACATTTTGGTTATCACTCAAGACATGATCCACTTGTATGTCACCACATACTTGCTTGAGTCACTTACAGATAACCAGGGATTTTATGTCTGTTGATTTGTGGTAAAGCAAATAAAACAAGCAACTGAGCAAAAAACAAGATGTGAAGTAAGATATCATATATTATACAACAAAATCGTTCGTACAAACTGTTTACAAACTTCAGGACACGAGACTTTAGGGCATCAACCCCAACACTTCTACCTTTAAGAGTAGTCCTTTGATTAGTATGGGTGAGAGTGGCCAGATTGCCAAATCACATGCCTACCTTTTTGGGGACTTGTCTGATCTGGGAGCTGGGAGCTTAATCCACAAGATGGAATTCACTTCTTTCCTGAAGCAAGGGTAAGTAGAGAGATTGCTCGCTTAAGGGCTGATTCTGGGGCTTAAACATAATGACCACAACTTCTCTTTGGAAGAGAAGACTCAATCATAGAAGAACTATGACTTATGTTCATTAGAGGGATTAGTGGTACTTAAGGAGACTGATGTAACTACAGAAGCATAACGGTTATTGGCCCAGCTGTACTTACGAGTGATATGTGAAGGGTTGTCGCGCTGCTGATTGGTTAAGATGGATACATAATATATCTATGGTAAGGAGAGTTCAGCTGTTGGTCTTTAGTGGAGTGTCTGGCAGTTAACTGATGGTGGATCCCGTGACTAAATAGTTCAGCTTGTTATTCATGTACCGTTGGAGCTCAGGTTCATAAGGTCCCCTTGATAGCTCAATGGATTCAGTTGAGGATCAGTTCTTGGTGTTGATTTGAAATGTTGAAATTGACAAGAGGTATTTTGATTATATATGATATAATCGATTTGATGTATGAGATATATTTAGTGGAGGACTGATGTTAATGAGATTTACATTAAGTACCATGGAATAGAAAAAGAACTATGGTTTCTATGTTTCAAAAGATGAAATATTAAAACTCTAGGTTATAAACATAGTATGATAAGTTGGTTATCATTTATATTTATAACACTATTATTTTTGGATAATTAATTCTTTTTCTTTAATAACTAATTGAGTGGGTGGTTATTGGATTTTCATGGTAACCATGAGATAAAAGGAAAATGGTTTTCCTAATTTTAGTAACAGTTGAAAAGTTTTTCATAAAAAGTTTTTTGAGATTTCTCTCCCGCGCAAAGGATGTCACGGTAGTTGTCTAGTAAATAGAGATTTAATAAACGACAGCTTGGGCTAGTTAAACGATCGTACAGTATTTACCAAACGATCGCATAGCTTTTGCTAGATGATCGCTTGTCCAAAGTAAACGATCATGTATTGTCTGTAGGCGACAGATCGAGCTAAGCAATAGGCTAAACGATCGCATAGATTTTGCTAGACGATCGCTTAGCTTTAGCTAAAGGATTGGGCATCGACCTATACAATTGGTCTCCGCCATCTTCCACTTTCCCAGTCGTGTACACGATCGGTGTTTCCTCCTTCGTATGCCTCAATCTAAGTCCGAACAGAGCCCACCCTCTGGATTCTCACACCGAGAATATCAAGGTAGCCTTGTTGGTGGTGTCATACTCAACTCGACACCGTCGATGTGCTATGAAGGCCGTTCGTGTTGATGTTGAGGAGGTCGCGACCGAGGCGATCGTTGAGGACGAGTGCGAAATGTTCGTGCTGTATTGCGGTCGTGTAGATCGAGCTTTCGAGGTTGCTGTTGTTCGAGCGGTTGTGCGAACGGAGCGGGGAGACGAATCTTCAAATGTTCGTAGAGTTTTCTCTTTATTCATTTGAGTTTTCATACTGTAATTTCTATATTAATTGTATAACTACATGTTTTTGTAGATGACTGTAATATGTGATGTTCATTCATGATTGTGATTTGGAATAATCTTATTTCCGTTGCTCATGGAAATCTCGAGTCCGATTTCCTTCTTTTGTGTTTACTGCACGATCGCTTACACCCGCGCGCGCATATACTAAATCATCGCTTACCTTTCCTAAACGATCGCTTAGCGCCCGAGATTTACTAAACGATCGTATAGACAATCGCTTAGCTTTTCCTACACGATTGTGTACCTCACCTAAATGATCAAGCATCTTGACTATACGATAGTCGTTGCCTTCTCCCATTTGCTTGATTGTTGTATACGATCTACTTTCCTCATCCCCTCTACCAAATCTGAACAAAGCCCACTCTTTGGGTTCTCACTCTAAGAACACTAAGAGCTCCAAGTAGTAGTTTCGTCCCCATCTTTCTGCTGTTTGTATGACGCCGTTCGTGGTAGACAACAGAGTTGTTGCTGAACGATAGCATGTTATTCTATCGAGAGCGCAAGGAGTCCATTCGTGGTGAGAGTGAGATTTGCTGTGAAGAGAGTTTTTAACTGGTAAATTCCCAATTCTCTTCTTTGTTTATCTTTAAGCATGCCGGTAATTTAGTAGTTTAATGCATATTTGTATGTGTAAATGTAAATGTGAAAATTCTGTTACAATGTTTTGGAAAGATCCGCTTCCGCTCAGAGGTACTCTTGTATAAGAGTTCATTTAAAGGAGTTAGATGTAACTACAGGGGCATAACGGTTATTGGCCCAGCTGTACTTACGAGTAATCTTTGAAGGGTTATCGCTGTGTTAATTGGTTGATATAGACACATAATATATCTGTAGTAAGGAAACTTCAGTTGTCGGTCTTTAGTGGAGTGTCTGGCAGTTAAGGATGGTGAATCCTGTGACTAAAGAGTTTACTTAGTTATTCACGTACTGTTATAGCTTCGAGCTACAGTTCCATAAGGTCCTCTTGGCTATATGAATTCAAATGTAGAATAAGTTCTTGGTGTTGTTTTGAAATGTTCAAATTGACAAGAGGTAATTCAATTTATATGATATGATCAATGTGATGTATAAGATACATCTAGTGGAGGATTAATGTAAATGAGATTTACATTAAGTACCATGAAATAGAAAAAGAGCTATGGTTTATATTTTTCATGAGATGAAATATTAAAACTATAGGTTATAAATATAGTATGGTAAGTTGATTATCATATATATTTATAATAATAGTAATTATCGGATAATTATCTCTTTTTCTCTAATAACCAATTGAGTGAGAGGTTATTGGTGGTTTCATGGTAACCGTGAGATAAAAGAAAAAAAGTTTTCCAAAATTTAGTATGATTTTGAGATTTTCCATTCTGGGAAAGAGTTCTCATGGAAAGGCTGTCAAGTTGATTAGATTCACTAAACGATAGCTGAAGAGGGATTAAGCGATCGTGGAGTGACACTACACGATAGTTCACTCAGCTAGCCTTTCGCTAAACGATCACGGAGCTTTTGTTAAACGATTGGGCATCGTCTATACAATAGACCTTTTTCATCTCCCACTTGCTCAATTATTTACTGTTCTTTCTTGGTCTCTTCCTCTAACCAAGTCCACAAAGAGCCCACACTTCAAGATTCTCACACCGAGAATACCAAGGTAGCCATTGTTGTGGTGTCGTACTCAACTCGACTAAGTCGAAGTTTTTGGCGGTCGTTCGCTGTGTTTGTGATCTTGGAGATCACTGAGTTCGTGTTCGCTATGATCGTGCTATGTTGCGGTCGGTGTGTTTAAGCTTTGTGTGTTGCGCGCTCGGAGTCTGAACGAGCGTTCGTGATCAAAGGAGATTGAAGATGAGTCTTCAAAGGTATGTTTATTCTTTCCCTTGATCTTATTGTAAAAGCATGTTGTAATTTCGTTTTGTGCATGACAAGTTAGTTTCCATTTATTTACTATAATTGATGTTGTTCAAATAAGAATGGAATTTGGAACAATAATTCCGCTACTCATGGAAATCCTCATGTCCAATTTTCTTCAGAATGTTGATGTAGATAATGACTTGGATGAGAACATGTCAACATATGTACGATCGAATTTTGAAAGCACATGGATACCTACATAACATTATATGGGTAGCTTATATATTGTGTAGTATGATAATTTTTTTTAAAATTTATAATTTTTATCAATCATATTTGATTTTTTGTTTGCTTAATATGTATACAATGCTAATTGTTTCTTAAATTTTATGGTTGTTTTTTATTTATACACCAGATGGAGCATAGTACAGTGGGTGACGAAGGTTTAGAGTTTGGTGATAAAGAAATAGTAGTTGTTAGGTCAAATGAAACTACCAATCAAAAGAAGAGAACAGGGAGCTACTATTATGTTTAATGTAACATGTATAAGGAAGGCGGAAGAAAAGAAATTTGTGGAATACAATGAAGATGGCGTACCCATTGGTGAAAATGGAGCTAAGTTAAAATCTTTCATTGGGTCCTCTACGCATTATCATGTACCTATTATATACATCTTACAAATGTGTACCTACTGAGTTGAAAGATAAGATATATAGTACAATTGAGGTATATATATTCAACTTTTTATCTTGATAATATTGTACATGTATATGTAATATTTTCACTAACTTTTCAATGTTTAGGCCGCCTTTATAATTGATACAAGATCTAGGAAGAACATTAAGAAAACTGCAGGCATAACTTTTCGTCAGTTTAAGAATTGGTTAACAACAAAATACATTATGCCATTTAAAGATGAACCTCAACTTCTAATAAATCCACCAGAAAAGTATTAATTTATTGATCAAAGTCATTGGGAAGAGTTTATAAGATCGAGATTGTATGTAAAGTTCAAGGTAAATTATTAATTTAATTTTATAGATATTCTTTATGTTATTCCCTACTAATAACCATTACATTTTTATAGGAAAAAATGCTTGCAACAAGAATGTCGATCTAAGAATAAGTACAATCATCGAATTTCAATGAAAGGTTATGCTAACCTTTTTATGGTAAGAATTTAGTTTATGGTCTCAAGATTCCCAAATTTATCAAAATATCTAATTTTCTCTTCTTTTGAATGTAGAAGAAAGTATCTTCAAATGAAAGTGATTTCGATCGAGCTAACCGATGGAAGAAGGCTCAAGTCAATAAGAAAGGAGAATACGACGATGAAGATGTTCAAGAAGTTGTCAATCAAATAGTAAGGCAAGTAATAAATTTACATGAAATATACATATAGCTTAATTATATTAAATTTTCTTTCTAATGAGATCTCAAAGAAAAATACAGATCCATATTGCCACAAACATCACTCTCCCAATGATATCTTAACACAAGCTTTGGGTACTCAAGAAAGGCACGAGCGTGTGTGTGGAGTTATTGGTTTTGTTACTCCAACGACTTACTTTCATATAGTGAAATAAAAGTCAAAACATGGGAAGGATGAAAACAAGAAAACTGTAAATGAGAATGAAGCACTTCGTCAACGTGTTAGAGAATTAGAAGCTCGTCTTCAAATGTCATCTTCTACAACATTTTCTGGACATGGAAGTTGCTCCAAGAAATTGTTAGCAGATGAGATCGAATCTCAAGATCAAAGAAAGACAAGATGAAGATTGCATATGAAAAGAAACAGAAAGAGAAGATTAAGGTGGAGGAGATTATGTCCCCAGAGAAACGAAGAGAAAAGATAAAGGTGAAGTAAATTGCAACGCAGAAGATTTGAAAATTTTTAAGGTAAGTGACACTAATAAAATCAATTAAGTTCATCAAATGTCTAACTTTTCTGCTTTATATACTTTTATTGCTATGATTTTGCTGCATTGTTAGAAATCTTCAATGGAATTTACTAAAAAAAAAAGAAGTTAGTGACTCAACATCGATTCTTCCGGTATCTTTGAAATCCATTTTTAGATATGCTGAGAAGGTGATGGCCAATGAGTCTAGTATTCTTTACAACTTCCAGTTAGACTTTTTGGCATCAGTCTAAAGAGTTGTATCTGCGAGAGGACATAATTAACTTTTGTAACATAGATGAAGTCAAGAGAATGACTTTGGTGGCTTACATGGTGTAAGTAATGTTATTACTTTTGTAGACTTCAATTATGACATTTCTTTCCAATTTTGGTCGTCTATATGTATGTTATAAATCTTTTGTAGGTACTTGCACTCATCCTTTATTGATTCAAAGGAAAGTTCACAATACACTTTTGTAGATCTATCTCTCGTTTCCTTTGGACATAGCTCTTAGGAATTTAAAAATCAAAACCTGTGTAGTAGACGGATGGTCTCAGAAGCAAACCAATTAGTTCTTGCTCCTTTTAATCCTAGTGAGTTAAAACACATTTTGTTTATATCAATTCTTTTTTTTAGAATTGGTGATAATATTATACATCAACAAGGGGGATCCCACGGCTCGGGATCAAGACATCAAAGCAACAAATTACAGGCAAAGACAGGGCAACAAAACCAAAACAAAGCCAACAAGATAAGACCAAACCAAAACAAAACCAACACTAAATGCAAACTCACAAACCACTAGGGAGAAAGCCAGAGAAAAGAACCCAAAACTCCATAAACTAGGGACAATAGAAAAACAAAGAACAACAGAAAGTTCAAAAAGAAAAACTTTCGTAAACACACTAGATAAGACAAAGAAGGTCAACCCGCCAGGAAGCAGCACGAGCACGAACCGTAGAAACCATAAGATGAACCAGAGCAGACACCGACCTCGGTCGACCTCCGTGCAGCCATCGATTACGCTCCTGCCAGATGTAATAAATGGAAGCACACCAGAAAATATGGAACAACTTACTACGCACCCCCTAGACTTAATAAGGACAACATCAAGATTAGATATACAATATATAACTGACACGTAAGTTAACCTTTTTCATTTGTAGTGTTTGTTTTAAAGTTTACTTTATTTTAGAATAATTTGTGGTTATTTCTTGACAAATAAGGCAATTTCGATGTTTCAATCTCAAAAGAATATTAAAAAAAGTCAGAAGCAAACCTTATGGAGAACAGTAAAGGAAATTATAAATTAACAATGACTACTTATTCATCATATTAAATAGACATCTAGTGTATAAGGATTACTTCATTCTTATTTACTGGTTTTTTCTCTGTAGTGTCCTCTACAAGTTGGGAGCACTGAATGTGGATACAACGTCATGAGGTATAAGAGGCATATTGTGATCAAAAGAAGCATTGTCATCTCAGATTTGATATGTTATCATTATTTTGACATTTCAAATAGCATAGGAAAAAATAGAATCCATTATAATATTTGACTTTTATGTTTATAAATTGATACAAGGAAACTGTACCCATAAATCGAGCTAGATAAGGTGCGGATAGAGTTGGCTTAATTTTTAGGTTGCTACATGTGATCGTGGTTGGTCATTTTCGATAGGTTTGTTCTGGCTGATCAATTTCTAGATTTACTTCATATCTATATAAATATCTTTTGGTATTGTTCAAATATGCATTAGGTGGGGGGTAGTTCTGGATTGGTACATGTGTGGATAGATTGAATGGTTTTGGTGATAGAAGTTTTGGAAATGTATTTTTTGAAATTGTTAATATTGGACTGACTATTAGAATTATGTTCTTATATTGTTTTGGAAGTGTCCATATGAGTTGATTGTTAGAATTATGTTTCTTAGGTTGTATATATTGACAATGTTAAAGAAGTTAAGTTTTTATAAAGAGATATTGGTGGTCTTTTGTTGAGATATAAGGCTGTCAATGCGTGTATATTGTTTATTTGATTGATGAATGTATGTCATATATATACCAAATGTGGTTTCTGGATCAAAATACAGGAGCAATTATAGGTAAAAACGTCAACACTATAGATTTTTCTAAAAAAAATCATAAGCAAATTTCTTGACGTTTTTTAAATGTCAAGTTCACAAAATTTCTTGACATTTTTTCCTTGTCAAGAATGCCCATATTCTTGACATTTCAAAAATGTCAAGTGTATGTATTTCTTGACGTTTTTTAAATGTCAAGTTCACAAAATTTCTTGACATTTTTTCCTTGTCAAGAATGACCATATTCTTGAAATTTCAAACATGTCAAGTGTCTGTGTTTCTTGACGTTTTTTAAATGTCGAATGTCACTTTGCTTGACCTTTTTAAAACGTCAAGAAAATCGACATTCTTGAAACTAGCTTCCTTGACGTTTTTTAAATCGTCAAGAAAAGTAATTCTTGACATTTAAAAAACGTCAAAAAACACAGTTTTTGTAGTAGTGCATGTTTCTAAGGATGTTCCTACCACTTCAATCAACAAACATGAAGTTGGTGTGCATGGACCCCCTATTCAATAGAATGAAATCGAAGTTCTTCCTTCCTTGGTGAAATAAAGACGCTCTGGTGGAAGATTGATTACCGAAACAAAAGAAAAAGAAAATGTTAGCTCATACCTTCATGTTATCTGATCTGATTGGTGCTGGGATAGAAATCCGTCCAAATATTGAAAATTGTACTTCAAGTGATTATTTTGATCGCATGCATGATTTTTAGCCTTACATAGAAACCATGAGGATATTGTCGAACCATCTGTTAATGTTCAAGTAGAAGCTAAGGTTTCCGAGAGTAGATTCTTGCATCTGGTTCTGACGTAGTTGATTCTACTGTACATGCTTCTGATACTTTTTTGGGAGAAAATGTTACTATTCCTGAATGTTTTGAGATTGGTGAATTGTCTATACTGTTGAGACTGTTGCTGAGTTAGAAGAAACTGAAGGTGTGAATGTTTCTTAAGAAAATATTTTAAAGTCTATTGTTGAGAATATTGTTTCTGCATCTTCTATGCTTAATGCTATTGATTCGTAAAATGCTTATGCGATTTCGGTGGTTACTAGTATGGGGCCTAGTGAAGAGACTCAAGCTGTTGAAGAGAATGTCAAGACTCTGGCTGAATCTTCCCTTTTACTGGATCAAAGACTTGTGATTGATGATTTGTTCAATACTGAGACTTCTGAGAGTGTAAAAAATGCTACTTTATCTGATGTTACCACTGAGTCTAGAGATCAAAGTCATGATAATTCTCCTCACTCTACTCATTTTGATAACAAAGACAATGAAGACAATATTACGATTACAAAGCTTCAATCAAAGAAACTGTTGTTGATGCTGGTGTCTCTAATGTTTTTAATATTGATGTTGATGCTTCCTCTAAGACATCTAAAAATGAATATGAGAAAAGTTATTCAGAGGATGCTTCAGACTGAGGATTTAAGAGCAGTTAGGACAATGACGATACAGGTTCTGTTAGTGTCACTAGGCTTCTACTCAGGCCAAAAAAAAAAAAAAAAAAAACAACCAACTACTTCCAACATTCCCTCTGTGCCTTTAGATGGTGTTTCCTTCTACTTTTAGGAGGATTCCAACCTGTGGAAGTACGTTGTTAAGCTCAAAATTGTGGATGAGAAATAGTTATTTGATCATATCCAAGAGTGTGTTGAACTTATGAAGTTGATTCATGTTGTTGGCCTTAAACGAACTGTTTTGAGCTTGAGACCCTACTATAAACAACTTTTTCGTGAGTTTATTGTAAATCTTCCCTCTGATTTTGCAAATTCAGCTAGCCCAGATTACCAAAGGGTGCATATTAGGTGTCATCCACTTATTTTATCGGCTGTTTTTATCAGTCAATTTTTGCATCGCAATGTGCATGAGAATGTGAGGGAACAACGCCCTTCCTTAAGAGATTTAATGGTTGAACTGACTGAAGGAGCCCATTCCAAATGGTCACGAAGGAGTCAATTGTCTACAACTATTTTGAGTATTAAATATGCCTTCTGCACAGGATCGATATTTGTAATTGGTGCTCCTCTTCTCAATAATCGGGCTTATCCATTGCTCTTTCCACTTTGCGTTATTAGATTAGGACTCAACGCATTTCAATTATGGTATGTTTGTGCTAAACCAGATTACAAGACATATTGGGTCTACAGCTCTTAAATTGCCTATTTGTATTCTTCATCTTATCTGTGGTATTTTACTGTTTCAGAAGCCTGATCTTCTCTTTCTTACAAAATCGCTTGAGCCCTCTCCAAGTCTCTTCTCCATTAACCCAAAGCTTCTGCAAGGAGACCATGTTCCTGACCTGGACATTACCACCACGACTCATCATTTTCATAGTCCAAACACAGCTTGAATTGAATCTTCTTTTAGTAGTCGTATCCTTCACCTGCTATCAAATGAATCTCATGAACTTGAATTCATGGTGCATAGAATTCATGAGAGAAAAAATGAGGTTGATGAGGTATTACAGATTATATGGTCTGTCTTGTCTAGGGACGGAGGAGCTTCCTCTTCTCAATCGAGGAGTTGATTTTTTTTTATTTTTTTCAAGCCAGAAAGGGGGATGTTTGGAGGTGTTTTTGTATTTTGTTCTGCTTATGTTGTTTGATACTTTGTTAAATCTAGTCTTGTGTTTGAGTTGTTGCTTGGTTTATGGTTTAGTTTTGTTCTGGAAGACCTTGACGTTTGGGCTTGTTTTGTGTTTTTACCGGTGATGTTATTCTTTTTGTCAAGTCTTTATTTCAAACATCCTTATTTTGTTAATGAATGGTTGCTTGCTTTTGTTCTGCCTAAAAGAAAAAAATTATAAGCCAAAGGGAGAGTTTTTTGGAGATTGTTTAGTTGACTTTATAATTTTTCTAAGGCATTCGTTTCTATAGTTTTCTCAAATAAAGTCTTAACATTTGTTTGTGACATCAGAGTATTTTTCTATAGAATATTTTCCTTTTATGGAAATATTCGGCTGTAATATTTCGTCCAATGTTTTCTTTTATTGAAGTGCGGTGTTTTTATTCTAAATGGGGATTTGTTTCCTTTCTTGGATTCGATTATTTGAGAATATTTATCTTGAACATTTAGGACTTCCACTTTTGTTAATAGAGGAAGACGTGTTATGTTCTACGACAATTGTTGTGCAACGTGATGTTCTTGCTTGTTGCTCACTATTCCACTATGCAAGTTCATAATTTGATGTGCAACACTTTAAAGTAAATCACGGTCTTAGAGGGAGCCTAAGCAATTGCTGTCAGAGAAGAGATTCTTAGTATGAGGGGGAGTCTTAAGGCTTAGTTTCGGAGAAGAAGTTTTCCATCTTAGGAGGATCTTAAGATTCATCAGTGAAGGGAGTTTATTGACTAAGGGGAAGATATCTTAGTGAGAGGAGTCTCATACACTATTGGAAGCCGAAGTGTCTAACACTAATATTATCAAACGTAAGGGGAGCCTAGGTACACTTGAAAGAGAGTCTCACATCTAAGGGAGCCTAGATAGTTAATGAATTGAGCTTTACGTGAGTCTCTGTAGTGATTGTGGATTATAGATAAAAACTACATTGCAAATTGCTTAACTTTTTAATATTAATAGATTATTTTTCCTTGCATACTACGCCAGACGTAGGTAGATTATCACTGAATTGATTTACCAACTTCTGTGTGACTTTACTTGTTTACTTATTGTTAGTATTTTTATTATTACAGTGCTTGTCAGTGCTTTCCGTTTAACATTCGTATTTCGAGTAAGGAATTATTCTATTAAATGTTCCATTGCATTAAACACAGATGCAACATGGACATCTTCTTCAAAATCTACCAGTCTTACTTCAGTTTTATTAGAGATTTGTATGCATCAATTATTGCTCTTTCAGCTACCCACCTGGATTGGATTTTTGAATCACCTCTTGCTGAAATTTTGGCAGTTCTTGATGGTTTGAAGCTCGCGACTACGCTAAATTCCTCCCATGTTCAAGTCCAATTCGATTGCCAACAAACTATTTCTCTCATAAATGGGAAAAACACAGCCTTGAATGAAATTGAGTGTTGGATAGAAGAGATTAATTCTCTTGTAAATTGTTTTGAACATATCTCTTTCCTTCATGTTCATAGAGACTCTAATTTTGTTGCTGATTCAGTTGCCAAGTCTGCTTGAGAAAAGGAACTTGTAGGCCTTTGGGTGGACCATTTCCCTCCCCAGTTTCTTCATTTATCTAAAATCGATTGATTTTCCCATTTTAGCCCTTTGAGGCATTAATAAAAGTATTTTTTAAATTAAGAAAAGAATAGAAAATGGAGGAAAACAAGCAAATCAAAATTGATACCATCGGTTTGATTCACATATTTCTCTCATATTCATTTTAATCATTGCAATGGAAGTGATCATAAATACTTGTAAACAAATTACGTATTAGTGATTTTTAAACGAAAAGTACAATTTATTAGTTTTGAAATTGTAATTGTTATGACAAAAAAAAGTTTCAAGGTATAAATTTATTTTTTTTCTCCGTATTTTGTAAACAGAAAGTGGTAAAATTACCTGATAAGTAAATAAACAAGAAATTAAATTCAGGGGGAAAATGAAATTAGGGATTCCAAATTGTAGAGTAGAATGTTGGTTAAAATTGGATGGGTAGGTGACGGAATTGACTGGTTAACTACACGAGTTGTGTCTGTGGGACCATGCAATTGGATTGTTTTTTAAAAAAAAAAAAAAACAAAAAAGAAAATTAATAATGATTAATAATAATAAGATTTTTTTGAATAATAATTATTATTTCATCTTAACTGGCGGTCTGCCACCGTACCTGCCCTCCGTACTCTTCATTCATTAATATCTCTATTCACATGACGCTTTCTACATTCCCCCAACTCTCTCTTCAATGTATTTTTTGTGTGGAGAGGTTAATATTTTCATGTTTTTATGAGTTTTACATTAAAAAAAGAGATGAATCAATATTTTTATTATATTATAAAATATTTCAGGAAATATAAGAAATAAGCCACAAATTTTTGCCAGTATATATACATTATAAATAATATACATGATAAAATATTTATTTACTAATTCAACTTTGTTTTGTTTTCCAAGGAAATCAACGTGGAGGATGAATATATATTTTCATTGTAATATAAAATGTATTTACTAATTTAAATTTATTTTTTGAATTATTGTTTTTATAATTTTTTCATAAATATCCTTCTATTTTATTCATATTTCTATCAAAATTTCCAAAAATTAAGATTTCGATATTTTCATCGGCATCAACATTTTAAACCTTGCATAGAATGCACTCATCTATTATTTAAAAAAATAGAAAAACAAAAATAATTTATGATTTTTAAAAAATAAATCTTAAATCAAACTTTGCAAGAAATCTAATAATTGAGAATTTCTATGGTAACATTCAATAATATGTTTTTTTTTCCTTTTTAATATTTTTACAAAGACTATTGGGTAAAGCTAAAATTGTTGCCTATTACATACCTTCAAATGTCTCAAATAAGAGTTGAACGTAAGATGCCTAATTTATCTAATTTCATCCCTCGAAATAAACACTCCATTAAAATATTTGAAAGGTTGTTGAGTTTTAACATTTTAAAGTTGTGTTCATACCAACTTTTACTTTATTTCGTTGGTTGGATTCGAATATCTGTCCCAGCAAAACTTCAGAATTTTGTGTATTTGAATTTACTGTGGCTGAAAAAGAAAATATCCTCTTACCAAATGGGTCAAAAATAAAGATAAGACTGAACAATAGGATTCATTTAAATGTAAGATATATATGGCTGTTCAAATAAAGTTTATTTCTTTAGCAATTTAGGGTCGAGTCATTTCTATTTTAATTTTTTTATAAAAACTATTTAAAATATTTTAAAAAACTATTTTGAGTGTTTATCAAATACTTCGATTTTTTTTTTTTTTTTTTTTGCAAAATAACTTATTTTAAAAAATAAATATTTGTAAAGTTAAATCAAACACACTTTTAAAAGATATAAATGGAAAACTAAGACGATATTCACAATAAATAAAAATTAGACTCTAAAAGATCAACAATTAGTTTGATAGATAGACATAAATTACTATTTTAAAGATAGGTGATTTTATTATTAATACTAGTCTATATTGTCATTTTTTATAAGTAAAAAATAAATGATACTGAGGTGAAGAATATTTTATTGGAATTTTATTTATTTATTATTACTATCTTTTAATTTTAAGAAATTTCCAGGAAAGTAGCTAAATACGGAATGAACTGACCGTTACACAGCAAAATCCATTTGCTTTTATGGTGGATAGCTGTTTTGGTTGTCTGCTCTACGTAATCGTGATGTAATTCAATTAATTTATTGTTTTTTTAAATGAAAATAAAAATCAATTTGGGCTTTTCGTAAGGAGAAAGCCCAATGTAGACACGTTAAAGAGGCCCAATAACACCAAGTCCAAAATATACTGCTAATGGAAACAATTTGGGCCTAGCCCGATGCTTAGCGATTTGACTATTTGCACCGAGTAATGGGATATGGTATATGAAGGACAATAAGAAGAATATGATGAATATAGCCTAGAGAGGAAATTCAAAAGATGAGTTTCCACTTTTAGCCTCATGTGTGATACTCGTTGTCGGAGCTGGGCGGCGGTGGCGACATAGCAACGACGGCCATCATCACTGGTCGGAAGTTGGAGAAGATTCATGAAAAATGTCCAGTTATGACTTTGTACCATGCAAACTCATAGAGAGAGATGGAGATAGAGAATATTGGAGGTTTTCTATAAGCGTCTCCAACAAACCTTATAATGAGAATGAAAGGATACTTAAATACAAAGTCTAAAATAGGTCCAATGAGCCCTTACAAATGAAATAAACCTAACTAAATGACGTATTGTAAAATAATATTACATTTAATATTAAATACTCAAACAACACGCACCGTTACATTTTCTTCGCTTGCTCTGTAGTACGAGCCTCATACCCCTTTCAATAAAATCTGGTTTTTCTTAGTTGTTTGTTGGCTTTGTTATTTGGTTTAGGCACCTTTTGTTTCAAAGGTTGAGCTTTTAGCTATACTGAGTCACATTGGTCTTTGTTTGAATATTACTATTTTTGTTTAATTCAATGTAACACACAACATACCCATCTTTACTTTTTTACATAGTCGATAATACAAGTTAGCTAAGTTATACTCATGTTAACTTTTGTTATTGAATTTAACTCAAAGAATATATAGAATCATTTTTTACTTTCTTCTCTAACTATTGAACTAAAGAAATAAATTGTAAGATTATTTCTTGAGTTCAATAAATGTGGATGATATTCAAATCATAGACTTTTTGTAATAGATTTTGGTAGATAGAATTAGATTTATCCCGGATGAAATTTTAATTAGTTTATTTACTATATTTTAGATTTTTTGGTCAATATCCTTAATTTAAATTAAAATTTTGTCTATTTCTTTATTAATATTTCTAGAAATGAAAATAAAGTTGCTGATATAGTTGCAAAAAAGGCTAGATTATTTGGTGTAAATGAGGTATGGTGGAATTCTTACCTTTTATGGATGTAAGTGATTCTATATCAATTTGTGCACATGTGACTTAATAAAAACATTCATCTTTAAAAAATAAATAAATAAATAAATAAACGACGACAAACTTTCTACATAAAAAGAAAAAATAAATAAAAACTTACGCCTATTTTCAAATAACTTTAATGTTGTAATTTCATATTATACATACCTGCAAAATAAAATGTAAAAATAATATGAGATTTCACATATTTTTGTTGTATATATATTTCGATTTAGATAATTATATCAACAAACACAAATAATTTTGTCTAACCGAGCAAGTATTTTCTTAATTTTAACTCAAATATAAGCTGGGGGAGGAATCCATTATCCAACAACACAAATTAGGATTATTATTATTATTATTATTATTATTATTATTATTTTGGTGGTGCAACTTTGATTTAGAGGTTGATATTACTAGCCCTATGCTATTTTTTAAAAAATATAATGGAAGAAACCAAAAGAAAACTTTAGGATTAAACAAATCAAAGAGAAGGACAAAATTCCTTCAAAGAGGGTGATCTTCGAGTCAAATTATCGAAAATTAAACCTTCGACATGGATAACTAATTCACGAGTAACAGAACTACTCATGCAATAACCCCATAGAAAGCTAAGAATAGAATCCCTATTAAGGAGATCGGAATAAAGTCAATAAAAACTTGAACCTCATTGATGAATTTGGTTTCTCTCCTACAGCTTGCAAAGAATTTAGGAATCAATTTCAATTAGAGCGGGACAATACCAACCTCATCAGACAAGACTAAGTGAACTGAACAATGGAATTGTGAACTTTAAAGGATGGAACAAAATTAGATATTTTACTGTCATATATTTTAAAGGTAATAAGTACGACAAATTCTACAAACGAATTTAGCTGTCATTAGATATATACAACAAAAGTAACATTAAGATACGACAATGTAAGTAATTTAAGTTCAGAGAACAAATAGTAACATAAGAAGGTATAATTAACTAAGGTAGAAGACAATGATGAATAATAAATATGGACCCTATATCTGCTTTACAGAATATAAATAATGCTATTCAAGCATTTCAAAACTACAAATTATCAAAAGACATTTCTCATGCAATGTAATTTTATCTTTGTCATAAAAAACTAAATGACAATATTCAATACCTTGTAGCAAGAATATCAAGACTATTATTTTATGTGCACAAAATGAATTCAAAACCCTAGAAGAAGAAATTAGGGCAAGAGAGCCAGAATCAGAAGCTGGATATAAAGAAATTATTAAGTATGATCTTTGAAAATTATGTACCATACACCATCATATCATTGATTTTCATCATCTTAAAATGCCAATAACACTTTATCAGGATGAATTGCACATTCTCGAACATGGAACAACAATATTTTAATTTGGAAACACAATCAATGATAGCACCTACAAATTTAGCAATTGTCATCCCTTGTGGAAAATTTGGTATGTCAAGAAAAAAAGTAAGAATGTGACAGAAGTTAAAGAGCCATAAATAAGTTTTGAGGAAATATAATTAAAAAGCAAGTTCTCTTTTGTGCAAAAATAAAACTAACAAGCGCATGTAAATTTCTCCTTTAAAAAATAGTTATTAAATTTAATGAATTGACCAAAAAAAAAGAAAAAAAAATAGGAACATGACAAAAGTAAGAACAATTGTTCCATGTATTGAAGCAGAAATAAAAAAAAAAAAATTATGTGTGAGCATGACAAAAAAAAGGGTTAATGTTCCTCCACCTAGCATGCAATTAAATTGCATGTGAGCATAGAATCTCCATATAATTAAACTTTTGACGTGTATACTAGTAGTTGTTTAAGTTGACAATACCATCCAAGTGACCGTCCATAACAATGAATGTATGACAGTCAATTAGGTTTACCTAGTACCGTCTACCCATATCGAACTCTTCAGCCATTATCTTTTCATTGTAGTATGAATATGATGTTGTACAGGAGGACCAATGGTTTCGTCGGCCGAAGAATCATTCTTGGAGTTTCTCTCTAATAAATTCAAGAAAAGATACTATTGGTAGCTGTCTAGCCTCCATTGTAAGTGAATTGAAGCACTCTGCACTGTTGCTTGTCATGTTGTTGTATCATTTTTCAATTTTGTTGCTAAGTATGACCCAATTTCACTGCCATTATCTATTTCATCTCTCATTTTACCTCTTTAGCTTAACGAGCCAATCTCTTAATCATCAACATTATCATTGGTTAGACATCAGACAGTTGGACGTGGTTTGATGAAGAATTTGTTTAAATAAAACAAACAAAAAATTAACTTCAATATTTACTATCTTTTGAGGCCAAAAACTTAAACAAACAAAATGTGACTTAAATCTAAAAACTCAAACATCTATTTTGACTTGAACATCTATTAAGTTGTCAATATATGTTCTTGAATTTCTGTTGTCGTGTTTCATTTGCTATAAATTCATTTGCAAGTTGATATGCATAATTTCTCCTTGTTTTTCTTATAGATGAATCATGCATGAGATGATAAGCCAATCAAAGTACTATGTCAAAAATATCTAGTAAGGTATGTTGGGCTTGTTATCTATTTTATAAAAACATAAAGTATAATAGTTTTTTAATCTACTTTAAAGAAATATTTTAAACTTTTAAGTCAGTATCGATAAACTAGAAAAATTAAGTTTCCTAAAAATTAAGCTTTGTTTTTTAAATTTGGTTAAAGTTTTCAAAACTAAAGGTGAAAAATAAAACAAAAGAATTGCGAGGAAACCAATATAGTCTTATACACAAAACACTAAATCATTATCATACTTTCAAGTTTTAATTACCTCTTAGAGGTTATATTTGTTTCAATCAATTTAAGTAGTTGCTGAAAAAGATGTTAGTCCAAGAGTTGGTCACTTTGTGGAATCAAAAGGGCTATTTAGGCCATTGGTACTGATACTGTGAGTATCAAAGAGACTTCACTACTTAGTATCAATTGTGGAAGATAATTAAGGCCCGTTTGGTAACCATTTTATCTTTGACTTTTGTTTTTAAAAATTAAGCCTATGGATACTATTTTCACCTCTAATTTTCTTTCTTTGTTATCTACTTTTCATCTATGGTTTAAAAAACCAAGCCAGTTTTTTAGAACAAAAAAAAATTCACTTTTATAAAGTTGTTTTTGTTTTTGGAATTTGGCTAAGAATTCAACAATTGTACTTAAAAAAGATGCAAATCATGGTAAGAAATGTGGATGAATAATAGGCTTAACTTTTAAAAACAAAAACAAAAAATCAAATGATTACCAAACGAGGTCTAAGATTTTAAATTATTAAGGAGGATGTTTGGGTCGCTGAGTTGGTTATTGTAGTCGGTGGTTATTAGTATGTGAGTTACAATAGTTTCAAATTATTTTAGTATAAGTGAAAAATAGTAAATATTGTAACAAAGTGTGAGAAACGATAGTTAGGAAATGGTAGACGTTGTAATAAACAGGATTTTTAATAGTTTTATTGTAGATAATTGTAAGTTATAAACAGCGATAAACATCACTATTATATTTGGAGTCCAAAAAATGGGTTGGACTATAACAGTTTACTCTACCAACTTCAAGTTGGGGCTAAACAATGTCTAAGGTTTCAACTTTGTGGCTAGAAAACTTGAGGCTTGAATTAAGGAAGAATTTGGAGGAGAATATCCACAACATACCGACCCTTATGGGGATATATTTTAAGGCAAATATGAAATGCTTTCAGCGGTTATGAAGAGTAAGTTGATGATAACTCTAACCATAGTGAATGCAGACAATAGTAGCCATTGAGGTGAAATGGAAACCATGGTGGTTTCATTCTCTCTATGATGCAAATGGTGGATGGGGATTAGATCTATATGACATTAGTGCCTTCCTTCCAAGATCCCAACCTTGCCAGCGCGGTACGATTGAGGTTCTTGTGTGGTTGTAGAGTTGTTGGGATGATCTGAGAGCAAGAAAACCTGCTAATTTTTTCTTCCATGGATGTAATGTAGAGGTTGGTGTGTCGGCCAGATTGCTTCAAAAGGGTGATCTTAGCAAAACAACCATTCTTGTTATTGTGTTTTTCCATCCAAATTGTATCACAATCATCAATTAGCTTCCTAAAGAACTTATAGTTGCAGGGGTCTTTGTAGAGGGATTTGAACGATAAGGCAAGCCATTCAAGAGCCTTCAATGAGATAGAGAGAGTGGGTGGCTGACCGGCAGTATTTTCCTTTGATTGGAGCCATTGAAAACAGTGAAATTTTTTCGATAAAACACAAAATTGACCGGGTGGTGGAGGGCTGCGTGGACTATGGAAGAGGCATGGTAGTGGGCACGATGGTCGAAGCGGATAGGTTGGAAATATTTAATAAATGGTAAAACCTTCTCTTACCCAATTATATGAACTCTTTATGGAATGGAAGATTATCTACCGCTAATCTTCAAACTCTAGAATACTCATTAATTTTGGGGTCACACTTGTGAAAGATCTCATACCGAATTTCTATGAGCGGGTTTAAATCGCTCCGATTTCACAGTTATCGAAACAAAAATGACATACATTCAACACATATAGTTATGCATCTAAAACTCATTATCGGCATGCTCAAAATACAATAATTAACAAGGAAAAAGGTTCATGCAAGATGAAGACTCTCTTCGTATATCTAAACCTTAAGCAGCAAAAAACTCCCACCGATCTACCAGCACCCGGCGAGTATGTCGACTACAACAGCACGATCAAAACGTACAAGAACAATGCAGCGGGGACGACACCACCACAAGAGAAATCCAGGTATCCTCAGCGTCAAAAACCCAAAGAGTGAGCGTTGGTGAGTTTGGCAGAGGACGGAGGAGAAGGCGTCGTGTAGACGATAAGCAAGTGGGAGATTAACTCTGCTATCGTATAGCATAAATGCTTATCGTATAATAAAGCTACACGATTGTGTAGGAAGAACTGAACGATCGTTTAGGAAAAATGTATGCGATGTAGGATCTAAAGGCAACACTAGGGGGTGAATAGGGTTGACTACCAATTTTTTTTTTTTATTTAATAATTTTATCTTCAAAGAATGCTCAATAAAGTTAACCCACTAATTTGATTAAAGAAAATTTATGCAAGACAAAACTTAAATCATGCAAGCTATGATAACTTCAAATTTAAAGACAATTTAATCAAGGATAAATTTAAATAACACACTAAAAATTAAATCATGCAATTTGGAAAGATTAAAAAAAATAACTAAGACAAGAAGCAAAAAGTTTGAAAACAAGAAATAAAAGAGAGAGGAAGAGAAAACACCGAGAATTATAGTGATTCGGCAAATTGCCTACTCCACTCTCCAAGACTCGGTATTTTACTAAGTGATCCTCTTGTGAGGACCAAACCGACACACGACCCTCTTTTTCCTAGGTTAAAGAGAAACCCAAGATCCTTTTAAGATCAAACAAATTTCTTTTTCTCACAACCCAAGGTGTACCCACATCTTAATACAATTCCCAAAAATTAAAAGAAAACATCACAATATTACCATTTGAAGGCTAAATACACAAGTTGAGCACTCAAAAATAACTCTAGGCCAATTTAGAAGCAAGGAGGACAAGAATTTGAGAGTATAGAGAATTGAGAGCTTAAGACTTGATAGCTTTTGGTGTGTCAATGAAGAGTAAAATCAAGTCAAATTTATAGGCGAGGAGGATAAATTTTGGTCATTGGATATGATTGCAAATGAAGGGTGGAGATTGAATGAAAATAGAAAAGGAAATTATTTGAAAAGGAATTTTGAAAGAATGAAATTAATGAGATTTAGAGAATAAAAGGATTTGAATGATGAAAATAAAGAAAATCAAATTTGAAAAAGCTGAAATTTGGTAATAATTTGGAGAAAATTGGATCAGAAAATTAAAGGAAAATAAGAGAATAAAAATGAAAATAAAAAATAGTCAGATGATATGAGCACCACGCGCACAGGGGAGGAGATTGAGCGTCATGCGCCGCATTCTGTAAAGAAACCGCAGGCACGTGCGGCGCAAAAATTTGTCATTATCTCATTTGTCCACGATCGCCACGTCACTGCCACATCATGTGCCATGTCATCGCCACATCAGCAAAAAGTGATCGGTTGGAGTGTCACATCATCCGCCACATCAGCTACCACATCATCAATATTGACCATTTGTGTGCCACGTTAGCAAGGTGCCACATATCACTGCCACGTCAGCAAGGTGCCACGTGTCACTGCCACATTGGATTTCCTCTCCAATCTTCTTTTGCTTATAACTTTCTCGTTTGAACTCTGATTTGAGCGATTCAAATTGCGTTGGAATCGTCTTTCCGAGATCTACAAGATAGTGAAAATATTAGTACACAAAATCTGAGTTTGTTATCATCAAAATACTTGGTTTGATTGAAGCCTTAAAGCTAACATGCGATCGTTTAGAGAAAGCGTGAGGCAGACGATCGTTTAGACGAATGAGCTTCTATCGTATAGGCTCTCGCGATCACTTTCACGGATTCTTTTGACGCTTAGAATATATAAATTCTATTATTTTATTCTAGATTCTATTCTAATCATGCTTGTTTAAGTAATAGCAATGAGATTCCCCAATATCATGCTAAGAATAGCTAGGATTTCCAGAAGAAGATGCCATTCGTTTGATGAGAAATAAAAAGGAATATCGAAAATTAGAGTGGCTGAAGCTGAAGCAGCTACTTTCGAAGTAACAGAAAGAAAAGCAACGACTGATAATACGAATACACGAATGAATTAAAATGAAAACGATTTTCATTGTTTTAATCCGTCAGTTACCATAACCATCGCAGCTCCACTTCCCACGTCCAAACGTGGATAAATCCGTTAGTTATCAAATAATTAATCAATTAATTTAATTAATAAATATATCATATTATATTTATATCCTATAGTTTGATATCATATATCTACTATAGTATTTTCTCCTCTACTTGATATAAATCATATTTATATCTAATTTCCTCCAAAATAAAGTATCTCATACATTTAGTCAATTATATCATATATAATTAACCAGTCCAATTATATCATATATAATTGAACTTCCTCTTGTCATTTTGAACATTTAAAATTAACCCAAACATTGGTTCTCGACTTTAACCAAGTTACCCAGGTGACCTAATGGACCTGTGGCTCGAAGCTCCAACGGTACGTGAATAGCTAACTGTTAGTGATTCCACTAAAGACCAACAACTGAACTCTTCTTGCCACAAATATATTTCTCAATCTATCGGATATAACCAATCATGAGTACGATAACCCTTCACAGATGATCGTAAGTACAGTTGGGCCAATTTACCGTTTTGCCCCTGTAGTTACATCTCACTTCTTAAGTACCACTGATTGCTCTAATGAACAATATAACATAGTCCAACTATGTATGAACACCTCTCGGGTCAAGAAAAGATGTGTGGCGCCACATCGTTCAAGCCCTGGAATCAGCCGTTAAGGGAGCCATCTATCTACTTACCCCTGCCTCAGGAAAGAAGTGAATTCCATTTTGTCTAGCTGAGTTCCCAGCTCTCAAATCAGACGAATCCCCAAAATGGTAGGTTTGAATCAGCGACCTGGCCACTGTACCCATACAAATCAAAGGACCGCCCTCAATGACAGGAGTTCCCAACTCACTCAGGATTGAGGTCATATTACCAATGATCATCCTAGTGAAGTGAAGTCTCTGTCATGAACGGTGTTATATGACGAGACATTAACACTTCGTGGTCAAGTTTTATACAAACTCTTTGTATAGGACGCCCCCGCTTGCATGTCTCCAACACGAATGATCAGGACCAGACCATTTGTAACAAGTCACAACACTTGTGACCATTCCACAAAGCGGGTCGCATCCGTAGTGTTACCAGGATAAGGTTTCCCTCTTTTATCCATATACTACAGACCATTTTTGTTATCTCTCAAGACATGATCCACTTGTATGTCACTACATAAATGCTTGAGTCACATACAGATAACCAGAGATTTTATATTTATTGATTTATGGTAAAGCAAATAAAACAAATAGCCAAGCAAAACAACAAGATGTAAAGTAAATATCATATATCATATATTAACAACACAAGTGTTCGTATATACTATTTACAAACTAAAGAACACGAGACTTTAGGGCATCAACCCAATAATCTCCCACTTGTCCTAAAGCAAAGTGGGGGTGTACAAAAACTTAGTACAAAACAATAAACTAGGGCATAAAAGCCCAGTACAATAAAATCTCCCACTTACCCTAGTTTAGTCGTGGGCAATTCTGTAGACTCATGCTCCGTAGGTGACCCTCAAACACTGTAGCCATGAGAGCCTTTGAAAACGGGTCAGCAACATTATGCTTCGAAGCGATCTGATGATACTTTCGCTCTATATATTTTTCGCGCCGGTGACTCCTTGGTTCCTTGGAGTTCGCCACTGCCCCACTATTATCACAATAGATGGTAATGGGCCTAGACATATCTGGAGCAACTTTCAGGTCTGTTAAGAACTTCTTGAGCTAGACGACCTCCTTAGCAGCTTCGCAAGCCGCTACGTATTCTGCCTCCATAGTGGAGTCGGCGATGCACTCTTGCTTAGTGCTTCGCCACACTACAGCTCCTCCATTAAGAGTAAAGACCGACCCTGATGTGGACTTGTGAGAGTCCTTATCAGTCTGAAAGTCAGAATCTGTGTATCTGTAAAGATCAAGTCCCTCGAACCATACACGAGCATGTAGTCCCTCGTTCTCCGAAGATACTTGAGGATGTTCTTCACTGCGGTCCAGTGACCCTGGCCTGGGTTAGACTGATACTTACTGACTATGCCCACAACGTAGCAGATGTCTAGACAAGTATAGAGCATCGCGTACATTAAACTACCAATGACAGACGCATATGGGACCCATCTTATCTCCTCAACCGCTTGAAGCGTCTTATGACACATTTCCTTAGACAAAGTGACTCCATGCCTGAACGGCAGTATGCCCTCATGAAGTCTTGCATCGAAAACTTGAGCAACATCTTGTCAATGTACGATGCCTGAGACAGTGCTAGCACTTTGTTCTTACGATCCTGAAAGATCTGTATACCTTGAAAAAACTGAGCCTCTCCCAAATCTTGCATTGGGAATTGGGTCGCTAGCCAGTTCTTAACTGCAATCAACAGACCTACATCATTCCCAATGAGTAGGATATTGTCTACATATAACACTAAGAAGACTAATGAAGCATTGATGATCTTCTTGTAGACATAAGTTTAATCAACGTTTTGGTCAAAGCCATACGACTTGATCGCAGCATCAAACCGTATGTTCCAAGATCGAGACGCCTGTTTCAGTCCATAAATTGACCGATTCAATTTGCAAACCTTTTGCTTTTGATCTTGGGCTATGAATCCCTCGAGCTGCACCATATAAATGGTCTCTTCAAGATTGCCATTTAGAAAGGCCGTCTTGACGTCTATTTGCCAGATCTCATAATTATAATAAGCTGCAATGGATAGGAGGATGCAGATCGACTTTAACATGGCAACAGGCAAGAAAGTCTCCTCGTAGTTGACTCCCTCTACTTGGGTATAACCCTTTTGCCACAAGTCGAGCCTTAAAGGTCTGTACCTTCCCATTAGCACCCCATTTGCGCTTGTAAATCCATTTACAACCTATAGGGCGAACCCCATCAGGCGGATCTTTAGATCCCATACTGAGTTGAAGTACATCGAATCCATCTCGAGATCCATGGCCTTGACCCATTCATCCAAGTTAACATCCTCCATTGCCTTCTTATAGGACAATGGATCCTCAACGTCGTCATCTACTACTATAGAAACGATTTCTGTGAAACACAAATAGCGAATGGGTGGGTTCACAACCCTCCCACTATGTCGAAGTTCCCTCAACTCTTGAGGTGGAACCGACCTACTGGATGAACTCCCATCAACAACTCTTGTTGATGCAGTAGGATCTTCAACAACTTTTGTTGAAGTTTCAGTAGTTTCATTGGAAAACTCATGCAACACGAATTTGCTTCATGGATTGTGCTCCCTTATATGATCCTCCTCTAGAAAAGTAGTGTTTGTTGAAACACACACCCTATTTTCCATCGGATCATAAAAATAACCCCCCCGTGTACCTTTGAGGTAGCCTACAAAGAGGCATAACCTCGACCGTGGATCCAACTTCTTGAGATTAGCCTCAAGCACATGTGTAGGGCAACCCGAAATGCGGAAATGACGTACTAGCTTTATGCCCGTTCCACAACTCTAGAGGTGTTCTGGAAACACTCTTGGAGGGAACACAGTTGAGTATGTACACCGCAGTCTCCACTGCGAAACCTAGAACGAGTCCGGTAAGAAAGCGTGACTCATCATCGAACGAACCATGTCTACAAGGTCCAATTTCTCCTCTCCGCTACAACATTCTGCTGAGGTGTACCTGGCACTGAGAGTTGGGAAACAATTCGATGTTCTATCAAATAGTCCTAGAATGCGAAGTCCAAAAACTCTCCACCTCGATCTGATCGAAGTATTTTAATTCGTCTATCTAATGCATTTTCAACTTCAGCCTTGAACTCTTTGAACTTTTCAAAGGATTCAGATTTCCATTGCAAAAGATAAACATACCCGTACCTAGAGTAGTCATCAGTAAAACTGATAAAATGCTCATAGCCATCTCGGGCTCGCACATTCATAGGACCACAAAGTCAGAATGTACTAACTCAAGAGCCTCCTTGGCTCTAGAACCTTTTCCAGTAAAAGGTCATTTAGTCATCTTACCCTCAAGGCAAGATTCGCACACAGGTAAAGATTTTTCTTCTAGCTCGCTTAAAAGTCTATTCTTCACCAATCTCTCAATCCTATTGAGATTTATGTGCCCTAAACATAGATACAAAAGTTAGGCATTTTCTTTTGGAGAAATTCGTTTACGTTTTGATTGAGTTACGATAGTTCTGAACATTTCAGTATTATGGAGAGAATTAATGGCTAATGGCCTTAGCACATATAAATTTGATTTCCAGATTTGCTGTGCAAATAAAGACACCATCTTTATGAATAAACGTTTTACTCAAATTGGAAAAAAACAGTGTATTTACATTACAATAAACACTTTACAGAAATAAGATTCCTTTTTAGTTCAAGAACAATATATACATCATTTAAAATTAGAAACCTATTTTGTAAAGCTAACTGGAGTCCTTCCACTGCCACAGCTGAGACGACGTGCTCGGTGCCTACTCGCATCGTCATCTCACCAGTCTCTAGCTGTCGCCAAGATCTAATCCCCTGAAAAGAAGAACAAACATGGTTAGTGACGCCTGAATCAATTATCCAGGCAGAATCATCATTCTCCACTAAACAAGTTTCGAGCACAAGTAAATCACATTTACCTTTATCCGCCTTGGCTGCTTTCTTCTCCTTCAGATATCGAGGACAGTTTCTCTTCCAATGTCCATCTTGGTTGTAATGGAAACACTTTCCCTTAGCAAATGGTGGACGCCTCCTCGGGGTGAAAGGCGATGGGTTAGTAGGTGTCTTCCCTTTTCATTACCACACTTTTTCTTCTTCCCCATTGCAGAGTTAAGAGTAAAAGGTGCAGACTTCGTTCCTGAGGTCGAACCTCTATGGAACATCCTTGAGGATGAAGCAACATTTGCCTCTCCCTACTGCCTCTCCTTACCTTTCAGTAAGGATTGGTATGTCTGCAACTCGTTGTGGAGAGTTGTAAAGTTATACTTCATTTTGTTAAGAATCACATTGCTAACAAAGTGCAGGAAGCTCTCCGGCAAAGAATGCAGAATTATGCTAACCTGGCTGCCCTCATCGATAGTAGACCCATTCAATTCCACCACATTGAAGTGGACCATCATGTTTAGCACATATTCATGAACATAGGTGCTTTCTTGCATTTTGGAGTTGAATATATATTTAAAAGCCTCATGCATAAGCTATTTAGACGGTTGTCCAAACATCCCCCGCAGAGACTCCATGATCTCACGGGCTGAGACCATAGGCTCATGCTTCTTGGCCAAGACATCAGAAAGAATTGCCAAGATATAGGCTTGGGCCTTCTCATTCACCCTTGTCTATCGCTTGTATGGCTTCCGAACATTTCGAGTGACATTTGGAGTTGGAATAGGGGGACAAGCCTCCGTGAGAACAAACATGAGATCCTCTATGATTAGGATAGTCATGATCATGTGTTTCCATGTTGAAAAATTGTCGCCAGTTAATTTTTCGGCGCTTAACAACGATAAGGAGGTTGTAGCCATTTGAAAATGTCACTGAAAATACGAACAAATCTTGATTAGATTTTGCCAAACCACTTTTAAACCAATTTGTTTTGCAAAACAGTTTCAAGTACCCTAAGTTATAGACTTCTATTTTGTAATGATGCCCCAATGAGTCAAGACAAACGCCACCAGTGGGGTAATCAGTTTCCCCTTCATTAGGATGAGACATTCTCAACCATTAGGTAAAACTAACTCTTGGAACTGAACCTAACAACCACAATTTTTCGATCCAGAATCGTTAACCCTTAACTATTCCGTGTAAGTGTAACCCCTCATTTTTTGTGCTAGAGTCCCATCCTAATGTGCTTACCATAGAGAAAAGACAGATTAGGACAAGAGACTAAGTTAACTTATCCTCTTACAGGAAATCAAATAAAGAAATGCGCAAAACTGCCATCCTTTAGGGGGACACTCCCAGGGTTCCTCGAGGCGATGCACAGTAACTTTATTCAACCCAACAAAGGAGACTAAGGGATATGCTATCGCATTTCCCATTCCCACTTACTATGAATATTCTCTCCATCCACCTTGATATTGACCTACCCTAACACCATCCGTTAGGGGGACACGCCAAAGGTGTCGCAAGGCCAAGGATAAATCTCACGGTATGGACTTTAGGAGAAAAGTAAAAGGTTTAAGTGAAGCATCTTATGTCCCAAGTACCTCCCACTGAATGTTCTACCTAGGGATCATTAACCTAGACAATCCGGCCACTGATTTTAGTCTAAGTGGTCTTTCTAAATCCTACTCATAAACAACGTTTGTTTATGAAATATAAACAAGTTCAAGTAGCGACATTTAAACACTTTAATGGATTGTCCTTAACTTGCATGCATGCATCAAATCTATCTAATTCACCTTTCCAAGTAAGTTCCCAGATAAGGGTGTTACGTTTCTGTCAACTTAAATACCCCAGCCTAGACAGAACCTGTCTTAGACAAAAGGTCCCTTATAGATATATTTGCTACACTTTAACCTTTTATAAGCCAATTTAATCCTATTGAACTGATTAAAAGATTAAAGCCTTAGGGATGCTAATCACATTAGAACCGTGATCTTAGGTCTATGTGATCCAAGTTTTAAACATTTTAAAACCATGAATTAAACTTAAGTGAGCATGCATGTCTTTCTTATTTCTTTTAGTTCTAATTTCTCTTTAACTCTTAAAAAGAAACAACTAAAAAATATTGCGCATAATGAGGCGTTTATAATATTTATAAAGTAACCTATGTGTCATGCTTCATGTAATATCCAATCATTACTATATAAGTTTTATATAACGCGTAATAACCAAGCAAACATGCTATCATTCACCCTCATACTATAAAAATTATAATATAAAGATGATGCATGTTAATGCTTTTTATGCATACATAAATATAACTCTTATATTATATGATGCATGAGCATGCACTTACATAATTAAAAATCATGCTTCTCTAAATTATAACAATTACAATAAAGAGATGGTGCATGATTATTGCATAATCTAAGGTGGGATTTACTATATGTGCATACCATATGACATATAAAACATGCATCGCATATATTAAACAAAGAGATTAATGGACCAGGATGAGCCTTTAAACCAAAAAACCAGGATGAAAACCCTATCTATTACATTTTTCATCGAGCAAACCGGTTCACAGGCGATCCGGGTCTTGAACTGCCAGGAGGTCTTCATCATGTAGCAAACTCCAGCAGGTAGACAATCGTTCAGTGCGCACTAGACGATAGGAACATTAGCAAACAATCACGAAGACGATGACGAGGCTGCGAAGCCTGATCGTCCAAACGATCGTGTAGCGCGACGACAGGTAAACAATTTACTTTGAGTTACTAAGCGATCATTTAGTCAGTTACTAAGCGATGAAGCTTGCTGACCTAAACGATCGTCTAGCGCGCTTTAAACGATACGCGAGCGTGTCATCATCTACACGATGCGTGCAACTTGGTAAATGATTTACCTTGCGATGCTAAGCGATCGTTTAGTCAGTTACTAAGCGATGAAACTTGCTGACCTAAATGATCGTATAGCTCTCGCGTGCGTTAAACGATACTTAGCGATCGTGTGCCCGATCGTCAACCCGATACGACCAAATTTTGATCGCATACCCCATCATTCAACCAATGTATTCAACTGCGATCACATAGTCCTTCATCTTCACGATGCGATGGACAACGATCACATAGAGCGTCTTCTGTACGATGCGATCAACCCTAGATCATCTCCTTCCTCAAAGAGCCGCAACCTTTACCCAAAACTTCGATGAACGACTCAAGACTTCAAACACTTTGAATACAAACTCAATTATGATTATTTCTACCCAAAAATGTAGGGGCCTTTACAAACAACCGCAAATGTAAAAGGAATTAAACAAACCGAGGCAATTCATCCTAAAAACAGCAATTAATCCGGCACATCCACAACATAATTAACATTTAAAACAGCGTAATGCACCCACCATGAATGTAAACGTTATTTCGTTGCAACAGATGAAATCGGAGTATTAGAAACCTGGCTCTGATACCAAGTGAAGGATCTCATACTGAGCATAAGCGGGGATTGCTTCGATTTCATTGTGACTGAAACACAAATGACATACATTCAACACATATAGTTATACATCTAAAACTCATTATCGGCATACTCAGAATACAATAATTAACAAGGAAAAAGGTTCATGCCAGATGAAGACTCTCTTCGTATGTCTGAACCTTAAGCAGCGGAAAACCTCCCACCGATCTACCAGCACCCGGTGAGTATATCGACTACAACAGCACGATCAAAAAGTATAGTGGAAATGTATAGTATATCTACCAGCAGGGACGACACCATCACAAGAGAAACTCAGGTTTCCTTAATGTCAAAAACTCAAAGAGTGGGCTTTGGTGAGTTTGGTAGAAGAAGGACGAGAAGGCATCGTGTAGACGATAAGTAAGTAGGAGATTAACTCTGCTATCGTATAGTGGAAATGCTTATCGTATAGGAAAAACTGAACGATTGTTTAGGAAAAATGTATTCGATCGTTTAGAGAAAGTGTGACGCAGACGATCGTTTAGATGAACGAGCTTTTATCGTATAGGCTCTCGCGGTTGTTTTCACGGATTCTTTTGGGGGCGCGATAATACGAATGCATGAATGAATTAGAATGAAAATGATTTTCATTATTTTAATCCGCCGGTTAGCATAACCATCGCGACCCTACTTTCCACGTTCGAACGTGGATAAATTCGTTAATTATCAAATAATTAATCAATTTATTTAATTAATAAATATAATCATATTATATTTATATCCTATAGTTTGATATCATATATCTACTATAGTATTTTCTTCTCTACTTGATATAAATCATATTTATATCTAATTTCTTCCAAAATAATGTATCTCATATATTTAGCCAATTATATCATATATATAATTAACCAGTCCAATTATATCATATATAATTGAACTTCCTCTTGTCAATTTGAACATTTAAAATTAACCTAAACATTGGTTCTCGACTTTATCCAAGCTATCCAAGTGACCTAATGGACCTGTGACTCGAAGCTCCAACGGTACGTGAATAGCTGACTAAACTCCTTAGCCATAAGATCCACCATCTGTTAACTATCAACGATTCCCCTAAAGACCAACAACTGAACTCTTCCTACCACAGATATATTTCTGTGTCTATCGGATATAACCAATCATGAGTACGATGACCCTTCACAGATGCTCGTAAGTATAGCTAGGCCAATTTACCGTTTTGCCCCTGTAGTTACATCTCACTCCTTAAGTACCATTGATTCCTCTAATGAACAATACAATATAGTCCAACTATGTATGAACATCTCTCGAGCCAAGAAAATGTGTGTGGCGCCACATCGTTCAAGCCCCGGAATCAACCCTTAAGGGAGTCATCTATCTACTTACCTCTGCCTCAGGGAATGAATGAATTTCATCTTGTCTAGCTGAGTTCCCAGCTTCCAAATCAGACAAATCCCCAAAATGGTAGGTTTGAATCGACGATCTGGCCACTCGCACCTATATAAATCAAAGGACCGCCCTCAATGGCAAGAGTTCCCAACTCATTCTTGATTAAGGTCATGTTACTAATGATCATCTTAGTGAAGTGAAGTCTCTATCATGAACGGTGTTATATAACGAGACATTAACACTTCATGGTCAGGTCTTATACAAACTCTTTGTATAGGACGCCCCCGTTCGCATATCCCCAACATGAATGATCAGGACCAGACCATCTGTGACAAATCACAACACTTGTGACCATTCCACAAAGCAGGTCGCGTCCATAGCGTTACCAGGTTAAGGTTTCCCTACTTTATCCATATATACAGACCATTTTGGTTATCTCTCAAGACATGATCCACCTCTATGTCATCACATACATGCTTGAGTCACATATAGATAATCAGGGATTTTATGTTTATTGGATTTTGGTAAAGCAAAAAAAAAAAAAAAAACAAATAATCAAGCAAAACAACAAGATGTGAAGTAAATATCATATATTAACAACACAAGTGTTCGTATACATGGTTTACAAACTACAGGACACGAGACTTTAGGGCATCAACCCCAACAACTTGAATGTTAGATTAAGTATATTTCACATATAGATAAATTATCTCTTGACAAATGATGTGAACTTCTCATAGGAAATTGAAGAATGAAGATTATCAACGATTAATCTTCAAACTTTAGAATCAAAATTTCTTTAGGAACATTAGGATTTAACTTAGTAAGGATCGAAGATTATCTTCTGCCAAACTTCAAACCCTAGATAACTCATTAAACTTGAGATCATTTCAGAAGGCTAGGTTAGGAGCTCTTATCTTAAAAATTATTTTATAGCTGGTTTTCTTATGTGGTCTGAGAGCTTTTGTTCTTTTTTGTTCGGATTTCATCGTGCTCTTTCTGATAAGGAAACGATGGATGTGGCTACTCTTCTTTCATTAGATGAGAGTCACTTCTTTAGAGTTGGGAGAAGGGATGCCAGGGTGTGGAACCTCAATCTTTTGGACGAGTTCTCATGTAATTCTTTCTTTCAATGTCTAGTTGATCATTCTCCCTTAGGTGTGTCGGTCTTCTCGGTACTCTAGAGGATTAAGGTTCCTAGAAAGGTGAGATTCTTTATTTGGTAGGTTCTTCACAGTTGTATCAGCATGTTTAACAGGCTTGTTTGGAAGCTATCATCATTGGTTGAGACTTTTTTTGTATTCTTTGTCGGAAGCGAAGGAAGACCTTGATCATATTCTTTGGCGTTGTGGGATAGCGAGCGTTGTGTGAGATACTTTCAGCCAAACATTTGGCTTCATATGTGTTCGTCATAAAGATGTCAGTGTTATGATTGGTGAGTTCCTACTCAATTCACCATTTGGGGAGAAAGGTTAGTTTCTTTGGCTTGCTAGTATTTAGGGTATTTAGGGGTGTTGAAAGAGATCCTAGGGAGTTATCGTCTCTTGTTCGCTTTCATGTTTCCCAGTGGGCTTCGATTTTTAAGGCCTTTTGTAATCATTCTATATATATGATTTTGTATAGTTGGAGTCTTTTCTTGTAAAGGGACTCCCCTCTATTTTTGTGGGCTTGATTTTTTTTATGTCCATATATTCTTTCATTTTTCCTTAATGAAAGTAGTGTTATTTCATTAAAAAATTAAAAAAAAAAAAAAAAGGCTAGGTTAGGAATATTTAATATATGACAAAATCATCTCTTACCAATATATGAAATCTCTCTAGGTAATTGAAAATTACCTCATACTATATATTTCTAAGTTTGGAAATCAAACATGATAGTTATGTTACTATTATTTAACCAATGGAAATGCCATTCATTACCAAAATGATATCAACTCTGTTGCACTTGAGTTGTGGAAAAACGGCTGAAGGAACTGACTTACTAAATCTTTTGGGCTTTGACAATGCGATGACCCTTAAACGAATACCAAAAACCACCTTATTTCTTCACAAAAACATAAAACAACGTGCTAAAAGCATAATTTGTATAATGAAGGATCTCGACCTTACACTTTGATGACTGAGATTAGAGCTTCACACTTCTGTTGGTTATGCACTTCGAAAGACTAACTTTTCTTTTCTTTTTTGTAGAGAAAGAATGAGAGAAAAGAAAAGAGAGAATCATCGAGAGGCTGCCGGAAATCGCAGAGGGGGATGAGTCTTCGGTCGTCTAGCAATGAGAGTAAAGTTGGAGGTCGTCTAGATGATAAGGGACAAGTCGTCTAAACGATGAAGGCTTTACTGAAGTTCGTCTAGATGAAGTCATCTAAACAATGGTCGTCTACACAATGAGGCTTGCAGAAGTAAACGATCATTGGCTAAAAGCTAGACGATTGTTTGCTAAAAGCTACATGAACAGTGGGTCAGAGGTATACGATAGAGAAGACGATAAGAAAAAGAAGAACACGATAGTTTTACGTGGTTCGGCCAAGGGAGGCCTACGTCCACGAAGAAGTTGACGGGAATTTTTATTCAAGATTGCTTCAAGATAAGTTTGAACACTCAATTACAATTTGCTCTCTCTCTCTCTCTTTTTACAATTAGTTACACAATGTATTTAAAGGTAGCTTGATTTATAACAGATTTTGTAACTGAATGAAGTTATTTTCACCTTTCTGTATAACAATCTCCACCTTGAAATGAACTTCATGCTTTCTTCAGTTTCTCTGATCTGATTGTCTCTTTCCTTTAACCTTTGTCTCTCAGCTCAAACCCTATTATATCAAGGCACTTCTGGAGTTTGAGCTGAGTGACTTTTTTTGTCAACATGTCGGAGGCATTCTCTAAGGTATGAACTTTCAGACTTCAATCTGTTTAGCTTTTATGTGCTATCGTATGAAATGATATTTGACATCTATATGTTTTGTTTTGTTATGGTACTGAGGGTGCTTTGATAAATGAATTGTACTCTGATTATCACAAAAGATCTTCACTGTGTTTTATTTAATTCCAAAGTCACTTAGGAGACCTTTTAGCCATAGACCTTCCTTCACTGCTTCTGATAGTGCTATGAACTCTACTTCAGTAGTAAAAAAGGCTACTACTGATTGTAAGGTAGCATTCCAGCTTCGGACACACCTTCCAAATAGGAAGATATACCCTGATAATGACTTCCTTTTGTCTAGATCTCCGACATAATCTAAGTCTACATAACCAATCAGCTATGGTTCACTGTCTGGTAGCTGTTGGTACATTAGTTTAGCATTAGTGTACCTTTTAGATACCTCATAATCCACTTTGTAGCCTCACAGTGCCTCTTACCCAGGTTAGTCATGTATCTACTCACCAGGCTAGTAGCATAGGCAATTTCAGGTCTTGTAGACGCCATTAGATACATCAAACTTCCCACAACTTGGGAATAAGGAACTATTAACATGATTTGCTAATGCTCAATATCTGATTCTTTAGGTGAATTCTCTGCTGAGAGTTTGAAATGGTTAGTAATAGGAGTAGTTACTACTTTAGCCTCTGTCTTCTGATACTTCTTTAGCAATTTACTGCAGTATTATGATTGATCAATGCTTAGAATACTTGTTTTTCTATTTCTAATAATGTCAATGCCTAGTATTCTTGTTGCATTTCCCATGTCTTTCATTTCAAACTCTGATTTCAATAGATCTTTTACTTTATTCAGCCCTTTCATAGTTGCCCCTGCTAGAAGTATGTCATCTATATATAGTAACAAGTAGATAGGATGAGTATAGGACACTGTATTTATGTAAACACAGTTGTCATAAGAGCTTTTATAGAAACCATTCTTCTGAACAAAGTCACTAAACCTTCTGTTCTAGCATCTAAGGGACTGTTTAAGGCCATAGATAGATTCTTTAGTAGGCATACATAATCTTCCTTCCCTTTGACCTCATACCTATTCGATTGGCTCATGTAGATAACTTCATCTAGAAAGTCATGTAGAAAAGCTGTTTTGACATCTAATTACTCCAGCTCTAGGTTATTTTGAGCCACAATAGACAACAATAATCTGATAGAAGTCTGTTTTACCACTGGAGCAAAAATCTCTTTAAAATCAACACCTAGCCTCTGTGTAAAGCCTTTAGCAACCAGCCTAGCTTTAAATCTAGGTCCTTGATCATTAGGGAAACCTTCTTTCATCTTGTACACCTATTTGTATGCAATTGGTTTGCATCCTTTAGGCAAAGGTGTCAACTCCCAATTGTATCATTCTTCTTTTGAGGTACTAAAACATCAGGGTTAGATTTCTGCATATACATCTCATCTTCTCTGAAAACCACATCTCTACTAGTTTTACGCATTTTCTCATGATCATTTTTTAAATGGATCCATTTTGTTGGAAAATTCTGGTTATGACAAAAAATACAGTTTACTAATGGTAAAACATTTAAGTATTCAAAATTTTACTAACATCGAATTTAACCATCTTTTTTCCATAGAGCTTTCTTACCCCTATTTACATGAAAATACAATAGATGAATAGTCATTCAATAAAAAAGAAATCATTTGAATATCTCATTTCCTAAAGAAGGAAGTTTGAGCTTGATGCAAATGGCAAAAATATCTTCCGCTTTATATGATTATCAATCAAATAAAAAATTATTCTATGTACGCATCTTTTTTCAGTAGGGTGCCACATTCTAAACCCCTTAACATCTTCTGTGAAGCCCAAAAACATACACTTCACAGCTCTAGAAGCTAATTTCCCTTTACTCTGATGAACAAAGCCAGTGCAGCCAAACACCCTTAGGTTATTCAGGTTAGGAGGTTGTTTGGTCCATCTTTCTTCAGGGGTTAGAAGGTTAAGAGATGCATGAGGGCATCTATTCAGTGTATAGACAGTATATGAGGTTGCCTCTGCCCAAAATTTCTCAGGAAGTATAGCATCAGATAATAGGCTTCTTACTCTCTCCATTATTGTTCTGTTCAACCTCTCTGCTACCCCATTTTGCTGAGGTGTATACCTAACTGTCTTGTGTCTAGTTATACCATGTTGTCTGCAATAAACATTGAACTCCTCTGCATAGTACTCAAGCCCATTATCAGTTCTAAATCACTTAATCTGAAAGTTAGACATTTTTTCAACCATGATCTTCCATTCTTGGACATTTAAAAAAGTTAGACATAGTACTCAAGCCCAATAACACCCTTAGGTTATTCAGGTTAGGAGGTTGTTTGGACTTTTTTTTCCCTTCTTCATTTGAGCTCTGTCTGCCTTTTTCCTTGTTTTACTATTTTGATTTCCCCTTTACAAACAAGCCCTCTGCACTAGGCTTGTCTTCTTTGCTTATAATGAGCTCCATTTCTCTAATCTTAAGAGCAGAAATTATGATATCAGTAGTAATGAAATCTCTCCCATATTTTAGGGTTGTCTTCACTTCTCTATAGGATTTAGGCAGTGAGTTAAGAAGCATAAATGCTTCATTATCTACCCCAATTTCTTCTCCTTGAGTCTTGAACTCAGTATAATTCTTTTGAAATCATCTAGATTCTCTATTAAAGACTTTGATACACTCATTTTTAATGTAAAGAACCTTTCCCTTAGGAAAAGTTTATTGGGCAGATTTCTTGTCACGTATAGCTCATTCAATTTGCTCCACATCTTATAAGTTGTCTCCTGATCAATCACTTGCCTTAGGACATTATCTGATAAGTTTAAAACTAGTGTTTCATGAGCAATTAGCTCCATGTTTTCTTTTTCTTCTTCTATTGTTGTGCTTGCCAGCTTTGCTGGATCATCTAATCTGTTGTCCAAAGATAGCCTTAATTTTGGCTTTCCACAAACCAAAATCGCCTTTTCCATCAAATTTCTCAATGTCATACCTCGCAACTGTCATTTATGTTTCGAAATTCAACTGAAAGGCTCCAAGATTTTTCTTCTTTGAACCTTGACTAATCTTGAAGCTTTCTTTTAGTCTCTGATACCACTTGTTGGGCTTGAGTTGCGGAAAAACGGGCCGAAGGAACTGACTTACTAAATCTTTTGGGCTTTGACAATGCGATGGCCCTTAAACGAATACCAGAAACCACCTTACTTCTTCACACAAACACAAAACAACGTGCTGAAAGCACAATCCGTGTGATGAAGGATCTCAACCTTACACTTTGATGGTCGAGATTAAAGCTTCACACTTCTGTTGGTTATGCACTTCAAAAGACTAACTTTTCTTTTCTTTTTGCAGAGAAAGAACGAGAGAAAAAAAAAAAAAAAAGAGAATCGTCAGGAGTCTGCCAAAAATCGCAGAGGGCGATGAGTCTTCAGTCATCTAGGCGATGAGAGGTAAAGTTGGAGATCGTCTAGATGATAAAGGACAAGTCGTCTAGACGATGAAGGCTTTACTGAAGATCGTCTAGACGAAGTCGTCTAAACGATGGTCGTCTACATGATGAGGCTTGCAAAAGTAAACGATCGTTGGCTAAAAGCTAGACGATTGTTTGGTAAAAGCTACACAATCGGTGGGTCAGAGGTATACGATAGAGGAAGACGATAAGAAGAAGAAGAACACGATAGTTTTACGTGGTTCGACCAAGGGAGGCCTACGTCCACGGAGAAGTTTATGGGAGTTTTTGTTCAAGATTGCTTCAAAATAACTTTGAAAACTCAATTAAAATTTGCTCTCTCTCTATAATTAGTTACACAATGTATTTAAAGGTAGCTTGATCTGTAACAGATTTTGTAACTGAATGAAGTTATTTTCACCTTTTTGTAAAACAAACTCCCAAGAGAGCGAAAGATTATTTATTGCTAATCTTCAAATCCTAAGTCGTTTAGTTGGTTGGAGTCTCGCTCTTTTCTCACTTCCTACCATGGCCTCTCCCCTTTGGACATTTTGAAGACTCTCTAATTTTGGAATCTTGTAGTAGATAAAGTAAGCGAGTGTTTATGGAACGGAAACTAGAAGTATAAGTGGGTAGGGATAGACTTTCTACCTTACGTTTGCCCAATTGTACCATTTGTTCGTACTAGAAAATAGTTCTATGGTTGATGTATCGTTTCATTCTGGGTGCTCTCCTATCTTTGTGAGATTTTTGTCACTCTTTGTCCAATAGAGGCGAAGAGATGTAACGACTCTCTAATTTGTGATCAGCTTAGGTAAGGAAGAAGAGATGTTCGTTTTTGGAGACATCATACTATGGACTTCTCTTAAAGCTCATTATTTGTTACTTATTGGACTCCAATCCTAGTGTTGTTTCGCTTTTTGCTCTTTGAAAGGTTTGTAACTTCCAAACAAGGTTAAACATTTTAAGTTTCCTTTCTGCTCTTTGAAGGTGAGTTCCAAAAATGGTTAAATTGGCAAGTTATCCATGGAAAAATGAACACTCTCCATAGGCTTTCAACGAGGATGTCTTTTTTTTTTTTATTAGGTTTGTTTTGTTGCATTCTTTGTCAAAAGGTAGTGTAATACTTGGATCATATCCTTTAGAGCTACTTTTGTTTGCTCGTGCAGTTTGGGATTACTTTGGATAAGAATTTGAGACAATTTTTTAAGGTTAAGTTACGAATAACTAACAAATGGCAAAGCCTTCTCTTGCTTAATTATATGAACTCTCTAGGAAGTGGAAGATTATCTTCCGCTAATCTTTAGATTCTAGAATGCTCATTAAATTTGGGATTATGCTTGAAGGCTAGATTAGGTATATTCAATATATAGATAAACTATCTCCTGACCAATAATGTGAATTTCTCACGGGAAAGTGAAGAATGAAGATTATCTCTAGGTAATCTCAAACCTTAGAATTACTCAATAAATCCAAGATCAATCTTCAAAGTTTTGTTGCTAACACTAAAATATGGGGAAAATTCTAGATTACTCAATAAACAAGAGATCATTCGAGAGGATTAGGTTAGAAATATTTAACTACACTTTAGGTAACATTTTACTTAGTTGGATCCTTTTTCTTTGATGAGCTTCTTGTGGGCTTGGTTTTTTGTATGTCATTGTTTTCTCTCATTTTTTTCTGGAAAGATTTAGAATATTAATCTATTACATAACTAATATTTCACAAATAGTAATATTTAAAAATTAGATTTTAGCAACATTTTTAAACATTTTTATTCCTTATAATCTTAAATAAGAAAAGTCATTTCCAGATTTAGCATTAATTATATGTGAGTTTTTTTTTTTTTAAATATCATTAATTACATTATTCCTCATGTACAAATTTTTGAAATTTTTAATTTTTTTCTTATTAACATCATTTTTAAATTTGGATTTTATTTTTGTTATTTATTAATTTTAGTTGATATTTGTTTGATGCATGAAGTTTCAAATTAATATTTCCTTTATTTTAGAAGATTTCATTGATTTTTTTTTTCTATATTCCTATCTAAAAAGTGATCAGATCTCATTGAGATCACAAGTATATGTCAAAAATACTTGTAATAACTAGAAAATGTAAATATACATTATATATACTTTTATTGTTTTATGTGTTTACATATACATTGAAAAAATGTAAAAATACAATGCATATATTATTTGGTATTCAAAAAGATATATTGTACAAATTGTATTGTTCGATACACTTATCAAATATATCCTGATTTATTTCTTGAAAATTAAAACACATAGTGTTGTATATATCTTATGACTTAAGAGTATAACTGTACAACCTATAGAACAAATCTTGTTCAAGTAAGGTTGTTATAGTGTTGTATATATCAAGTATACCTTATTTTCTCTTTCAAATATTTTTGCTTTCTACTCGTACGAAACTGGGTTATAATGTAAGTTAAAAGTCGAAGTTATAGAAGTAAGATGTAGGTCGCCTTTGATGTCAGTCCACCATTGATATCGGTTAATAACCGACATTAAAGGAGTTTGTATGACATTAAATATATGTCATTGTTTATTCATTGAAAAAATGAAAATCTTATAAACTTTTTTAAAGTACAATATGGATAGAGAATTTGAACCACATACCTCGTGATTACAAATACACTCATATACCAATTGAACTATGCTCGATTTGACAAAATTAGAACTTAATAAGCCACAAACTAACTCATGATGCTTTAATAACCCACATAAGATGACTTTGTTAGATATCTAAGTAATCTAAGTATGGTGCCAATATTTACACACACCACTAAAGCACAAAACGAACTTGCTAGAGAGACAACGAAACTACTTTCCCTTCCTAGAGCCATAAAAGAATTACACAAAAACAAAACTAAAGCATAAACCACAAAAATAACCTACATGGAGGATTTATACATCAAACATAAAGATACTTGATACTAGAAGTCGACATCAATCCAAAATGATGCATGATTATTATCTCTTATAGTCTCAACTCACGGTCCCAATGGAAGATTTTTTTAGCAACATAAAGTACGAGCCTAGAGGTGGAGATTTGAATTTCATTTATTTGAACAAAGAATTCTAATTTATTGATTGAAGCAAGAAAGTAATAATAGTATATTATCACAAAAGCAGTGATAGGTGATAAACCACCATTATTGTCTATCAGTGATAGACAATGATAAACACTATCAATATCTATTAGTGATAGTGATACACATCGATCTATAGATAATATTATATTAGTGTCTGTCATTGATAAACACTAATATTGTATTATTATGAAAGCTCTCAAAATCCAAAAGAAAAAGAAAACCCAAATATAGTGATAGACAATGATGGTACAATATCATTTGTCTATCACTAATAGACACTGATAACACATTATTTTTGTCTATCGTTGATAGATAGTGATACAGATAGATAGCGATAAAGCACTACTGGTCGAAGCAGATTTTGTTGCCCAAATTCGGACCAAATAATTTAAACTGTAACTACTCAAAACTAATGTAATAGTTGTTGAGTTGTATGTCCTAAAATTCGCAGTTTGTAAAGTTAAACATTTTCTATTATCAATAAAGATGTTATTCAACATTTATTTAATAAAGTTGTTATTGTATTTGTAAATTGCACTTATAAAGACTAAATCCAATAAACTAAGATCCATGGCTATTATATGAATACTTGAATTATATGTAGAGACATAAAGATGGATCAAGTTCAAGTAAATAGCCAAAACGGTCTATAATATACGAATAAGGTTGGGTGCCTTATTTTGGTAACACCATCGGATGCGACCTAATTTGTTCATGTAGTGACATGAGAAGTGGGAGCGTCCTATGCAATGAGTTTTTCATAAGATAGGACCAAGAAATAAGTCATTCTTATTTTATAATGTTGTTTACTGTTTAAGACTGACTATTTCACTTATGATGACCCAAGTAACTCGATCTTAATCCTGAGCTAACTATGAACTCTTGTTTATTCGAGATTATTTTTATATTTACATTGGTGAGGATTGACTCAACAACGCTGGCTCAATAAGCCTCTCATTTCAGGGGTGAAATCGGATAGATAGCTGGGGACATAGAGTGTAAGATAGAATTCACGCCTATCTGATTTAGGGATAGAAGAAAGGTTGTTATCTTAAGTGCTAAATCTAGGTTTTGAACAGGGGTCCCCACCCTCTTATTGGCTTGAAAGGGATCCGATTTAGTGATTGGATCATAAACCAATTATTTGGAACTTAAGGAGCAAGATATAATTTTAGGGGTAAAACAACATTTTGACCCAACCGTTACTACGAACAACCTGTGAATGATCGACTTACTGATTATGGTTAAATCAAGTGAACACAAATATATCTATAATGAGGAGAGTGCAACTATTGAGCTGTAGTGGTGTGACTCGATAGTTAATAAATATTTATTAATTCAAACTAAAGAGTTTTAGCCAATTAATCTCAAATCGTTAGAGCTCATGATATGTAGGTCCATAAGGTCCCTTTACTAGCTCGTAAAACATGAACAACTTAGATTAGTAAATTGAGTGAATTTGAAATAATTTCAATTTGAAGTGTTCAAATTGTATTTAGGGTTTCAATTTGAAGGGTTCAAATTGCAAATTAGGGTTTGAATTTGAATTATTCAAATTCAAATTAGGGTTTGTATAATTATATTCAATATAATTAAACGTTAAATTTATCGAAATTAAACGAAATTGGAGATATTATAATTTTTAAATATAAATCTAAATATTAATTACATGAATAGAATTCATGTATCAAATAGATGTTTGATTATTTAATATTTGATATTAAATTATTAATTAATTGAATTTATTTAATTAATTAAAACCAAATTATTTTTCAATTTTAATTCAATTTGAGAAATTGGATTTTTAATTTTTGAATTTAATTAATTTTGAATTAATTAAATAATAATTCAATTTAATTTTTTTAATTTTAGTAATTTTGAATTAATTAAAATTAGAATTTGAAAATGGAAATTGAAAAATTAAAACATCTTAAGTGGAGTTTTCCACAATTTGTGAAGTAGGAGGTGGATTCTCTTAATCCAACTACCTAACCCACTTCCTTTGATCAATTTGAAGTCGCATCAATAGTCTCCATGAGTGCCTACATGAAAAAGAAGAATAAAACTCTTCAATTTGCTGATAAAAGAGAGATTGGGCTGCTGGAATTTTATTTTTTTTTCGGTGGTGTTTTTCTTACCACAAAAACTCACTCCATTTTCCTACACAATTAACTTTAATCTTGAGTTCCACCACTCAAATCCAAGGCTGAGAATAGTAGAAAATATCTCTTTGTATTTTACTGAGGTGTTGAAACTGAGAATTCGTGGCGAGCAGCTTGGATTTAGAGGATTCTTTAAAGGTATGATGTTCTTGGAAACCCTCTTGTTGAAAAACCTGTTTTACATGCTTTTAGAACTCAAATTAAGTGTAATTAGAGTGCTTACTGATTCTGATTGATTCCTTTGGTGATTCTACATCCTATCAATAGTGGAAGCAGGTCAAACTTAGGGAGCCCTCAAAATTCTCATTTAAAATTATTTCAGTCTAAGGGTAAGCAAAAGGGAGTTTTGAAATTTGTTTTGTTGAGAATAAGTTTAAATGTATAAAATAAAATAAAATTTTAAAATTCAATTTGAGAAGACCAAGCTTAGGTTGTGGCAGAATTCATCTGTTCAATGCACTTGATCATAGAATTCTCATTACTAAGTCATGCAATTAATCGTGTCTAACTGAATTAATTGGAACAACCAGCTAATCCAACCTAATTAACTAATTATCTCAATTTAAATCATGAACAACATGTAAATCTAAATTGACCTGATTCGGTTGAACATCTAACTAGGAACAATCTTAATTAAATATTTGGTTGATTCAGTCCTAGGTTGATTAGAACAATGCTTATCTAGTGATTTACAAGCTACCCCAACCTATTGGCTTTAATTGATTAACAAAAGATTAATGCCACATATCTAATGCCAATAAAAAAATGGTAATCATAAAATTCCCAAACGTCCAATTATATAATCATAAACATTAGAAAAACAAAAAATAGAAATAAATATTCTAGTTTGAAATCTCACGAATACATCAAATAGGTGGAAAAATCCTAAAAACCCAAGCTAGATTAAGTACCTTAGCCCATAATCGACATGTCGATCATAGGGGTTAAGTTTGAAACATCCACTGATCAAAATAGAAAAAAAGAGGAGAGAAATCAAAGTAAAAGACGACTAGATGCAGAAGAATTCGTCAGACCCTTTATAATCTGACCTAGGCAGCGAAAACAACCATTTATACTTGTAGACGCAGCGTAACTATGTTGATAACCAGTGTAACTATGCTGGCTTTTCTAATTGTAGCGTAAAGATTCACTGTAGCGCAAATGTTGTAAAGTTGGATTGGATTGGGCAAGGGCACACACGTTTAGCAAATTTCCATGAACCTTTGTAACGTAATTACGTTATGGGTAACGTAGTTACGCTGCCCTGTTTCCAACTCTTGGGTCCACAACGTAACACACGAGTATAACACGGGGGTAGTTATGCTACAGGAAATACGTTGAATCCGACCTTAAGCATAACTCTAAGCTTGGTAAAGGGTAATCATGCTACAACATAAGGGCATCTTGGACATTATGCATCTTTAAAGTTTCGGTGCTCAAATTAATTCCAAATTGCTTCAATTAACCTCGAAATACTTCTAATGCTTGATTCTACCTCTTAAGCGCTCACATCTACAAAATAACATAATAAACACATAAAATCCTAGAAAAATCCCGAATTAAGCGGAGTTAGATAATGCATTGTTGGTGCTATCAAACACCCTCCAACTTAATTCTTGATCGTCTTCGAGCAAGGTGGAATAAAACACACAGTCACATAAATGATATACTCACTTAGATTACCTAGTTCATTACTCAAGCCTTAACAGTCTCCTAGGATTTAATTTGCAATCAACAACGAAATCAAATCATAATCAATGAATGAAGCAAAATTTAAAATTAGTTCTAGACTTATTCATTCAAGGGTGAGTTTAAAAGTCCTTCTAATTAAGTCCTAATACCCGAAATGCTTTTAAATGCTCCTCAATTTGTTCTCACCCTACATTGGCTCATACACCAACTATCAAGCACCGAAACAATCAAGACAATAATATTTCAACTAAGGCGCCTGAAATTTAATTAATTCTAGGGCCCTAAACTTACATTTATTTTACTTAGGGGCATTACTTTCACACAAGACTGCAAGGAGCTATATTAGTTGTATTTTTTTAGAGCGGGCATATAAATTATTTTTCTCCCTCAGTATTACAATACAACCCATCATGCAAGACACTCTCTAGTTAGGCCTATAAGAGTGACAACAAAAAATACAAATTAAGTAATATGATTTTAAGCATGCAAGGCCTAATATAGATAGACAAAGAACTTGATGCATGAGAAGTAAAATTTTTCTTAAAAATGGCTAAAAATCATGATTATTCATTGTAAACATCATGTCATACAAATTGAAATCACAAGGGAGTGCATCATAACGAACCATAAAACATGAACAAACATGCATTAAAGTATAAAAACAAAATAGCCTGAGCTTAAATGCTCAAAGGCTCCAACCAGAACACAAACATACCACACCCCAACTTAAAATCTAACAGTGTCCCCAATGTAATAAAGACAAAACAAAGGACAAAATGAAAAGAAAAACATACAACTTCCCTGAAATTTAGCACACTGGATGGCGGTGATATCTAGCTCATCAAAAGAAAAATTCTATCCATCTCCTCAAGGATAACTAAAACCTAAAAATCAAGAAAAAGTGAAAGAATCAAGCTCAATAAAAATAAAAACAAACAAAAACCTATACTTAGAAAACAAGAAAAAAAATGGCTGCCTCCAGGTAGTATAATTGTTCAAGGTCGGTATGCTCAACTCGACTTGGCTTCATCAACCATATCCATCACAAACTGCCTAGTCTCCATCCCCCACCCCCAATTTAGGAGGTGGGCCACTATTCTGCAAAATATTAGTACTAGAACACATAGGATTAGTGGGGGAAGAAGAATCAATCATACAATATATATATATATATTCTCTTTATGCCTAAAAGTTAAAGATCCTAAATTAATATCAATATCAACCCTAGCAGTCTTTAAGAAGGGTCGACCTAACAACATAGATAATTCTGAAGAAGAAGCAGAATCTGCACTCATATTAATCACATAAAAATCAGAAGGAAAAGTCAGGCAATTGATTTTAACCAACATATCTTGACTAATCCAACTGGCCTGATAAGGGAATAGTCATTAACTGCACTAAAATATAAGTAGGGTGTATGATATGAGACTGAAAATCAACATACACAAAAGCAGACATAATATTAAATGTAAACCCTAGATCTAACATAACATGCTCAAATTCTCTAGTGCCCATCGAACGGGGCATATAAAAACACACATGGTCGTCCTGCTTAATAGGAAGATTACATGATAGTATTACCTCCTGTCTGACTTCTTTCTTTTGCTTCTTTTCCTTCCTCTTAGAAACTTCCACTTTACTTTCCTTAAGAATCTGAACCCAAACTTTCTCACACTTTGCATCAAGGCTCTTGACACCAGAAAATTGGACAGATTCCACCTCCTCCTTGTGTGATCCTCCTTGAGCAACAGTCAACCTGCTAGGAAAAGGAAATGCGGGATATTAGCTTTTAAATTTAAAGATGAATTAAATTGTATACCTCGTTTTTTAGGTGGGATAGCAATCTTCTCATTAACATTGTCAGACAAATTTCACTTACAACTTCCACTGAATCATCAATAGGCATCTCGGGGCTCTCTGCATAGTTCAAAACAGAGATAGTACTGACATTACGCACATTGGACACTGGTTGCGAAGAAAGCTTCTCATATTGGGTGTACAACTTGCTGATCACTTCGGCCAATAGAGAGATCTGAGTAGCCATACTACTCATGTGAGAAGTAGTAGTATGCTGGAACTTCTCTCAATTCTGCTAAATCTGCATGGTAGACTCTGTTAGATTTTTCACCATATCCTTCAAAGGCATACTTGAACTACTTTGGCCCTGGTATTCTTGGTTACCCCAATGATTGTTATTGTACATCTGACCGCCTTGCTAATTTCCATCATAATTTATTTAAGCAACAGACTCATGAGATTGTGTCTTTGTAGAACAAAATTGTTTCGCAAAAGTAGAAAGTTCATCAATTTCAACTCTAAGGTCACTTACCACTTATGAAGATGTGGATGATTGAGAGACACGATTTTTGGTACCAAATTGTTGGTTATTTTTAGCCATGGTGGAAATGAGCTCCATTACTTGAAAGGGAATTTTGTTCACAAGTACTCCACCTACAGCTACATCGATATTACTTTTATCCTACTGCAATGATCCTTAATAAAAGTAATGAATCATGAGGTGATATGGGATCTGATGATTGAGGAATCCAGTGCAAAGGCGTTTAAACCTTTCCCAATACTCATATAATGACTCCTCATGCTTTTGTAGGGCATTGTAAATCTCATTCCTTATTCTCACGACTTTAGATGCTGGAAAAAATTTGTCCATAAACCTCTTTTTCATCTATGTCTAGGTGGTGATGCACCTAATAGTAGATAGTACAACCAGTCCTTCGGGTCATCCTTCAAAGAGAACGAAAAGACTCATAGCTTAAGTTGCTCCTTAGTTACATCGTGAGGGCACATTCCAATGCACACGATATGAAAATCCTTCAGGTGCTTGTGTGGATCCTCATCTGTAAGTCCAGAAAAAAGAAGGTAATAAGTGAATAAGACCATTTTTTAATTTAAAATTACATGTGGTCTCAGGATAAGTGATGTAGAAAGGTCAGGAACTGAAAGCTCATTCATGGTGAGCTCGACAAGCTGCGCCATCGTTTCTTATTCAAATTCCTCTTAAGAATGCTCTTCTTCAAATGTACCTTCAACATAAATCTATTCTTCTAAGGCTCTTCGTTCTCAAGTTTATCTTCTTTGTCGCCTTTCCTCCCTACCAAGTTTTGCAAAATACAACAAAGAATTTCGATCTTGGAAGGATTGGATAATACAAAGAAAGAAAAATTCAAGAACGAACAAAGAATAAAAAGCCCTTCAAAAAGAAAATACTTGGCTTCCCGACAACGACGCCAATTTGGTCGGAGCGGATTTCATCGCCCAAATTCAAACCAAATAATTTAAAGCGTAACCACTCAAAACTAATATAACAATAGAAGCACAAATCGAACTCAAGAAGCTCTTGAAATTCTCAATTAAAGTGATTTAAATTGAAGGGTAACCAAAAAGGGGTTTTAAAACTTGTTTTGTCGATAGCAAATTTAAATGTATAAAATAAAATAAAATATTAAAATTCAATGAGAAGACCTAGTTGTTGTGACGGAATTCACCTATTCAATGCATTCGATCATAGAATTCTTATTACTAGAGTCATGCAACTATACCTAACAGAATTAATTGGAATAGCTAGTTAATCCGACCTAATCAACTAATTAGCCCAATTTAAATCGATGAAAAGTATGCAAGTCTATTACCTAATTGCATTAAGAACTAGGGCAAAATTAGGTTGAATATCTAACAAGGAACAACCTTAATTAAATATTCGGTTGATTTTATCTTAAGTTAGTTAGAACAATGCTCATCTAGGTGATTTGCAAGTTACCTACCTATTACCTTTGATTGATTAACAAAATATTAAATGTCATATATCTAATGGCAATAAAAAAAAGCGATAATCATAAAATTTCCTAGCACCATAAACAATAGAAAAACATAATCGAAATCGAAAATTGCAATATGCTAGTTCGAAATCTCACAAATACATCAAATAGATGGAAAAATCCTAAAAACCCAAGCTTGATTAAGTACCTTAGCCCATAATTGACATGCCAATCATAGAGATTAAGTTTGAAACGCCCATTGACCAAAATAGAAGGAAGAGGAGATAAATCAAAGTAGGAGACAACTGAAATTGGAAGAATTCGTCAAACCCTTCCTAATCTTAACCTAAGTGGTAGAAACAACCATTTATACTCGTAGTCATAGCGTAACTACGCTGGCTTTTTTAATTGTAGCTTAAAAGTTCAACATAGTGCGGGCGTTTGTAACGCTAAGGTGGATTGCACAAGCGTGCATGCATTCAACAAATTCCTGTCAACCTCCATAACGCAACTATGATATAGGCAGCGTAGCTACGTTGCCCTATTTCTAACTCTCGGGTCCTCAGCGTAATGCGGGGATAGTTACGCTGCAGACAATACATTGAATCTGACCTTGAGCATGACTCTACGCTTGGTAGAGGGTAACTATATTGCAATATAGGGGCATCTTGGTCATTTTACATCCTTTAAGCTTCGGTGCTTAAATTAACTCCAAATTGCTTCAAATTAATCCCAAACAACTTCTAGTGCTCAATTCTGCCTCTTAAGCACTCAATACCTACAAAATAACATAATAAACACATAAAATCTTAGAACAATCCCGAATTAAGCAAAGCTAGATAACATATTTTTTGTGTTGTCAACTATCATTATCTATCATTGATAGACATCGATAGTGTACCATCACTATCTATACCATCAATAATGCATTATCACTGTTTATTAGTTGGTTTATCTTCCATCAAATTACCCTTTTAAGTTGATGAGGCTATGTCGGACACGCATGTCTTCTGAGTCAAGTCGAGTTGCGAGAAAGATTTTGAACAGAAGAGTTGAATCTTTCGATGGGCCAAAGAGTTGCGGTGTGTTTTTGGACCTTTTATATGGGTCGAGGAATCTTTTTGCCATTTTTGTAATTCTTTTCTATTTAAGTCTAAACATTAACAATGAAAATTAAATTTTAGAAACTTTTTTTTTCTCCCCTCCCTAGGGGTATACGTGGGTTAGGTTGAGGGTGATTGACAACCCAAATGACCCAAACTAGACAGTTAAATTTCGAATTGGGTTGGGTTGGGTTGTTGGATTATAACTTATTTTGTTTATTTTTAATGAAAACCATGTAAATTTATATACAACACATGACAAATAATTAAGATCTCTTAAAATGCTAAATACCAAATATTTATAATATTTATGATAAACTTTAAATAAAAATAAATATTATAACAATTTAAGAAGAAAATATTGAAAATTTACAAATTAATCAATACAACTAATCAAACTTTAAACAAAGAAACATATATATAATATAATCTAAGTTGGGTTGGGTCAACCCAAAATTTTTTTTAATCAATCCATAACTTTATCCAACCCAATCCAATCAAACTCAAGAACAAAACTAACCAAATCCAATCTTTACATAATTAATCCATTCCAATCCAATCTTTACGTTTTGGATTGGATAATCGGTTGTTGACTCATTTCAACACCCCAACTGAGTAGCTGCGGAATGAACACAGTTCCAAAATTCCAATCTTGGGGCAACCAGCGAGCAGCAAGAATGATATCTGCAACTACTGCGTTAATAGGGCGACCTTCTTCTTCTTCACCATTATCATTACTCCTAAAAGCTAAAACACCTCGTCGGATTTTGATCCCTTCGGCTTCATTTTCCTCATCTCTTCCCTCTCGGAAACTCATTCTGTACTCCAAACCCGGATGCTGTTTGTGCGACGGCCTCAAAGAGAAACTACAAGTCGCCTTTCTGCTCGCCGGCCCCGATTCTCTCCACGACGTCGATTTACAGGCACTCATTTCAGTCCCCTTTTATTTGTATTTCTAATTCCTTTCGTGTTGGAAGCGCTTCGATTTGATTTGTTCTCTTTGGTTTCAAGCAGGTGAGGGATATCACTACTAACCCAGAATGGGAGAAAGCTTACAAGTACGAGATTCCCGTGCTCGCAAAAGTGCGCTCTGATGGCTCCGAGGTTGGTTCTATTCATACTTGTGATTCTGATTAGTATGAGCCTGTATTTTGGTGGTTTTAGCTTAATAGGAAAAGGAGAGTGTCTATTTCAGATATGCAACGCTTGTGCATTGATCCGATTAGGAGATTTTCTCGTCCTCCACTTGTTTTTAGAGCCTTGGCTGGAGTTTTACTGAGTTTCTATTTCCCAAACTTCTGTGACACTACGTTAGTAACCCCTTGCTCTTTCATTTTTCATTCGAGTTTGAGGTTCCAACGAGTTGTTCACCTCATCTTCTGTTCTCATTTAAGTTATTATGAATCCAGTTGGGTCTGTGATTAATCCAACAAGGAAGGCTTTTATCAACATACTGGTAATTCTTTTCTATCTGCTTGATTCAAGTAATTATTGTTCTAGTTTTATAATTTTTGTTTACGGACTGTTTAAGTATTTTGTTTCCTATGTTTGTTTCTCCCTATCCTGTCTCGCCATACTCATCTGGTATAATGCAGAAATTAAGCCAGTTGTAGTTTGCCTAAAGTCATATCAATGTAGAAAGATTAAAAAAAAACAACAACAACTAAAAAAGAAAAGAAAAATACTGCAATCTAGCATCCTGAACTACTAAATGGTTAATTTCTTCAATGAAGATCTGGTGTGCAATGTATCCGGACCACTACATTAACGATTTCCTCTAAAAATACGTTTCTTTGGTGAAACTGAGACACTCAGCTTTGGTAGTTGTACTACATTGTAGGAATCAGTATGGAACAAAGAACCATACCGAATCAATATGACATGCAACAAAAGAAATATTTTGGTGAATGGCTTTCATGAAAGCTCATTTGGATCTATCCACAATAACATTACTGATAAAAATGTCTTGAATACCAGTGAATCAAGAGGGCTTTACCAATGATGGCTTGTTGAAAGGATGATAACGTTTGAATAAACTCGACAGATTTGCTCATATATGTTGATCTTGTGAATTTTCTGAATCACCTGGCATCTTAAACTAAAGAATCAGGTTGATAACATTAATACTATCTATTGTTAAACAGGCAGAGGCCTATTTCAATAGAAACTTCTATGTGGAAAGATAGACCTGACACAGAAGCCTCTCGTACTATAAAAGTTGCACCTAGACCTATATACCTTCCTGGTTACTACTAGTTCCATTTTCTGTGCTTAAATGTTCTGTAAACTAAGCTCACTAGACCTATATACCTTCCTGGAACTCTTTGTATGAGCAAATGTGATGTGGGTTTCGTTCTTAGGGATGAAAATATGAAACACGTAAGGTATGGAAGGGTTTTACTGTGAACTGTCAAAATCAGAATGACAAACAAGGTGGCGATATGGTAAAGAAAAAATCAATATATATGGAAATTTATGCAACTCAGAGATCCATATATTCTAAATATTCTCACATATTAGTTTCATCACTCTGTTAGTACAGCAAGTTAACATTTGGAAAGTTCTAAGTAGTGAATGTAATTTGCTCCTTAATCACCCCTCAACCATGGATGAGATTGAGTTTCTCATCTAAGTGGCATCTGTGAAGAAAAGAATGCAAAGATAATCAACACAAAATGTCGAACTATTCCTTTTTGGTTTTTGCTGTGATGCCAAAACTTTATAGCCCTCCTTTTTGGGCACAGGGAGTTTCCTTCTGAGGAGGCGCCTTACTCATTTTCAATTATTCTTGTACAACTCTTTTCTAGTTTGACTGAGAGGTAATTGTTGCTAAATAGTGTTACTTAGAGGTTTGCTTTTTGATTGGCAAGATTCAGAGGAAAGGATAATAAAAAAAAATCAGTTACGAAAGAAGACAAGAGATCTTCATATAAGCCAACTTACAAATATCCGTCTCAATTGGCAAGAATCAAAGGAAAGGGTTATAATCCCAAAAATCTATGGAAAGAATATGGCATAACTCTGCAAATCTTGAATATATGACCAGTCCATTTATGCTATGTCATCATGAGGATAGCTCAACAATTAAGACATTTTTACTTCCTTGAAGAAGTCGAGGGGTGTTTGGGCCCCAACTTCAAGTGGATGGAGTGGGCTATTGTGGGGCTCCAATCATAATAATTGGTGTTTCCAACTATTATAACCTACAATTAACTACATTGTTACTATTTCAAATCTCTCTTTGTTACGGTGTTTATTATTTCCTACTTAGATTAAAATAGTTTACACCCTAGACACAAACTATTATAATCTGCACCTTAGACACAAACTATTATAATCCAGACTAAACTAGTTTGCTACTCAAAACTATTTTAACCTATAGTCTATTGTAACAAACAGACTATAATAACCAACTCAACGTCTCAAACACTCCATCATAGATTCAACTCTCCACCTCATATGTTGTAATATGGCTGATACATTTACTAAAAGTGGGAAATATTATAGTACATATTTCCAATCGGACATCTTTCCTGACAAGGTAGCATGCTTTGTGGATAACCTTGTTCTTTCTTCTCCCAAATTGTATGCTGAATATGTCACTTGCTTTACCATGTTCATATCTCTCCTTGTCCTTTTCCTTTTCCTTTTGGGGTGGGGAGGTGTGAAAAGTACTTTTTATTTTATACTTTAGTAGTAATGTTTAATCTGATTTTTTTTTTTTTAAAAAAAAATATATATCTCGACTTAGATAGCTATTGTTTATTCTGATACTTGTTCCTGACTGGTTTTCGAGAAAATAAATTAGAACTATCTTGCAATCCCAGAAAATAAATCACTATGTAGTGTGGTTCTTAAAATTATATATTCTATAATAAAATTTGGAAGTTGCACATTCCCTTGGGATATGTTGATTATAAGATGTTGCATCTTGTTCATTTTTTTCTTTTAGTTTTTGTGCATTCATGGAGACTTTTGTAAGTCATGCTTCTGTTTACTTAGGTCTAATGCCTTCATCTTTTTCTGCCTACTTTTGGACTCTCTTTATATGATGCCTTGTACAATTTGATTTTGTGTTGATAGTTTAGTTTAATTTTCTTTCCCCATTCTTAACGTCATTCCAAACTTTACGAATATTTTGCAACATTAAGATTATTCTGTGGATATATTGTCTTTTCTTGGAGTTCCCGTAAAATTTGCCATAATTTGTCTCTCTTTTGGATGTTATACAGCTCGTAAATTTTCAAAATTATGATAACCTATATACTTAAAGTAATCGTGTGATTAGCATTAGCTTCATATGTTTTTATCTACAAAAAGATTCTCTTTTAAATGAAAGCGTTCAAGATTACCATTCCTCTGATGTTTGACTTCTAAGCCTCAAAAGTAGTTAGAATTCTTGTACTTGCTAATATCCCACGTGTGATAGCTGCAGTCTGCAGATTTATAAATCTAGGTCGTCTATTTTTCTGTAATTTACTAAAGGAGTCGCATTTCATGTATTTCTATTCTAGTATCTTGTAAGAGATATGCAGGGTTAGAAATCTAGGTCAGGTGTATTAATTGTACAGTACACCTTTAAGTATGTTGTATTATAAACTGGTTTTAGTATTTAGTGGAGCTCAGGGATAGAAATTTAGCCTGGTATTGGCCTCCTCAAAGATCATGATAAACAGATGTTTATGTTTTATGTGTAGAAAAGACAGAGAAATTGCATGATGTAGCTAACTTGGCATGAGCGGCAGAATCAGGATAAAACAGAATTCAACAATGTGCAGATAAAATTGTCTTAAGATTGTTATATGAATAAAAACACATAAAATCAGAAAAATTAATAAACCTTGTATACAAGAGAACATCTGAACCCAATAAATTCACGTTGTCTTCACCCTAGTGCTAGAGTTTAGAGGGTAATTGTCTCTTAGAATAGAACAAATTACTTTTCCTATAGGAGCAACACCACTTCCACAAGGTCGACAAACTTTACTTTGTGGGGTATACCAAACTTTAACAAATTTTGAAATGGAGAAAATTTGTTATGCGAGAAAAATTTTGATAGTGAAGTGTAAAAATCAATTTAAAGAAGAAACATATATATAAACAAATTTATGGCCATTTGAATAGTTGTGTCTCTTCTTAAAATTGGTTGTTTATAAAAAGATGCATCCATTCATGAAAAAATATAACTTATGTAATTGAATGGATGCAACCCTAAACATTTCATTTATTCCAACAAAGATATGTATCATTTTAGATACCGAGTAATATTCCCATTTATTCCATTTGGGTTACTTGACATTGGAGTTATCCAGATGCATGTTAGAGTTTTCATCATCTCTGTTGCTTTTTTCTTTTTGGCTTCTATTTCTATCTCGAGTAGTCCTTTTCAGATATACTTAGTTACGCAGACGGCAAGTTAGCTTATTAATCTAGGTTCTGTGATTTTCATGCACCGTTCTTTTATATTTTGGTCTCGGGAGATTTCCTTATGTTATGTACCGTTTCGTGATGTCATAAACTACTAACATGCACTTGAAACACAAAAGCAATCACAGACAAATACTTACTGCTCCTGACTCATTGCTCACTGATGGATGTAGATTCCTTTTTTGTATTATTGTTCATCTTTTGACCCAATTTTCATACAAGGAAATTTACTTTAATTGATGGAATTCTCTTTAACACCAGTGCCACGTGTCAAATGAACCAAATTGATGTAATATTTGTGTTAAAAAAATCTTCTTAGACTCTAGAGATTTCTGTCCTTTCATATTTTTTCCCTCTCTTTTGGGTGCTTTTGCTTGGTTGAATATTTTTTAGTAATGCTAGACACATTGCTTCCCTTTTTCATGTGCAATTAAATTATTCATGAATCTGAAGTTCACATAGAAACTTTATACACTTTAGGATATGTTCTTTTGAATATTCGGGTTCATTTTACCTTACTATTTTTTTAAAAAAAATGAATAATTATGGCAGGAAGTACTTCCTCGGCTATCTCCTCGTCTGGGGGTGGAGTTTGTTCAGAAGAAACTGGCAGCTGCCCTACAGTAGAAGGCAAGCATCTGGTTCTGTAATTAAAATTCTAATCTCCAGACTGTATTGTAATAAAACAAATTATAAATACTTTATTCCATAACTTGAGATAAAAGCCGAGGACCCATCGATGTATAGTGAGGCTTCTTTTCTTCACCAAAAAAAATTTATGTCGTTTTCACTTTCTACTATACCACATTTGATTTAATTTCTCTTTGAATGAAATTATTGACCACCATTATCATATTCAAATACGCTATCGATTCCCACTCTTACTTTCTTTTATTCATTAATTTCTTTCATTTTTTTTTCCCTGAAAGTGACAAATCATTCATTTGTGCTTCAGAAAGGGTTTGCAAAAAAGGGAGGAGGTCGGGGAAGGGAAAAAGTGCAGAAAAGCTATATTTGACCTGGTCAAAAGTTGCAAACATGAGCAAACACAATACTCATTTGTGAAAGTTTTGTAGGTTTCTTATCTCCACATGATACCAGAGTTCCAAACTTGTAAGTTTACTCAATCTCTCTTGGGTTCATTGCAAAAACCTCTCTTTTTTGTTGTAAACATATAATTGATCTCTTCTTATATTGTGACAGCTCAAAAAAGAAAAGGCTTTAGCTATTTAATTTGACCTTCTAAGTTCTTTCATATCTTTAAAGTTAAAAAACAATGAAAGTAACTAATAGTTCTTTTCATGAAGGGGAGGTTCCTTTACCCGACTTCCCCCGCCGACCATGTGATCTGTTTTGCTAATCCTCAAATTTTAGTTTTTACTGTTAGATTTTGTTTGTTCTTTATCATTGCTCGATTCTCTATCTCCCCATGGCAAAGGAATTTTGTACTGTTTTTGAAATCACATTCAAGATTTGGCTTGCCACTCAAGCTTAGGCTGTTTTTGCTTTCCTCCTTTATTGCATCTGACTGGCTTACTATCAATCAATCATCAAACACTTGCTGCCAAAACAAAGGCGCTTTTGCCTTCTTCTTTTTTATGTACTGCAATGACAAGGTTTCATTCATTTCTTTGATCCCTACAGCAAACAAACTTCAATTCTTTTCTCTCTCTCTCTCTCTCTCTCTCTCTCTCATTCTTCCTTTTGAAAAAAGGATGACCAAACTTTGTGTCAAAAACTTTATATAAATGGGGTCTCTTGCTTTTGGAGTTGCTACTACTTGTTTTACTCGATCAAACTTGTCCAATAATTTACATTAGATTCCTTTAGCAATTGGGATTTGTAATTTAATGGCAACTTATTTTCACACCTCTTTTAATCCTCACTTTATAGCAATTTTGCTTTCTTGAATTATGAGCACTGTAGGATGTATTGCTTGTAATATTAATTTATGTCTTGTTTGGCAGAACTTTCTTAAAGGTTCTCCTCCTCTCTTTCATTGTTTTGGATATTCAATGTGTTCTCACAAAAACATCTGCTTAAATTATTCATTCGTGCATGACAACCAGGTCAACAGACGAATGATTTAAAGTTGTGAATAATTTTGTTGGACTTTAGCACTTTTTAACTAATTGGAATTTGGAAATGTGAGGGGTCATCTTGAAATTGTACTTTATTATTATTATTATTATTATTATTATTATTATTATTATTTTCAAATTGTACTTTAAAGTATTGGTCTTCTGATTTTCTGATTCTAAAGACATGTCTCCTGAGATAATTTTCTGAAATTTTCTTTTCTTTTGCTAGGGTTCATGTCAATTACTAGTCTACTGAGCTAAGCTTGTTTAGCTAAAGTTTTCTTTTATTTTTCAAAGAAAATTGTAAAAACTATTTTTGAAGTATGATGGTAGTTGTTATTACACCCTCAAACTTTTAATTATAAAAATTAGGTCTTTGAACTTTCAATAGTTGTTGATATTGGACCTCTAAATGATAAAATTTGAATCCTTAAACTTACAATTCTTACAATTTTTACAATTATGTAAGCTTGAAGGTTTAATTTTAACATTTATATAAGTTGGAGGGATCAAGTTTTACAATTAAATTTGAGAGTAAATTGTAACTACCACCATGTGTATTTTTTGCAATTTTCTGAAAAACAAATAGATATCTCTTTTTTAATAAAAGAGAAGTTCTTCGAAAAAGAAATAATAAGGAAACAATAATGATATGGTTTAGACGCGGCCTGCTTAAATAAAGAAAGGATTCGAGTTTATAGCCAAGGTAAAATATATATACACAATTATGTATATAACAAAAAATAAAGGAATATTCACCAATTGGTGATATGATCCTGATCAATAATTAAGCCAATCAATTAGCATGAGTATCTTTTTTTTTTATTAAAAAGCATCCGTTTTAAAATTACTCTATAAAGATTTATGTGCAAATATCTTAGGTGATAAGTTTAGTTATGGTTTTTTAGAACATTATTCAATCAATTAGCATGAATGATGTTTTAAAATTTGATTTTTTAAAATATTAACAGCATATACATAATAAAATACAGAAACTTAAGGGTAGAAGTGAACAAAAAAATAGTATTCAAAAGCTTGTTTTTGTTTTAGAATTTGATTAAAAATTTAAGTATTTCTTTAATAAATATGTAAAACCATAATTGAAAAATTCAGTGAAGAATAAACACAAGTTTAAGAAAAGCTAAATGAAGAGTATGCTTCGGGAGTGATTTTAAAATGGTTAAAATTACTTTTGTCATTTTTAAAATTATTATAAAATACAGTTTTAATTCTTCAAAATTAATTTTGCTAATATGAAAATTATGTGTAAAATTTAATGTTAACATAACCTTGAGCGATGGAAAGTATGTTTTAGTATGCTTATAAAAATGATAAAATAGATTTTGAGATTTTAAAATTACATGCATACATGCAAATCATTATCAATGCCTAAAAGGTTAAACGAAGAAAAATACTTGAAAGTGATTTCTGGAAATTGTTTTTCCTCATTTTCACGTATCGTTAACTTTTTATCCTCTATGAATATTTTATTTCAGTAGCATTTTTATGTTAATCAAGTTAGCATCTGTCCTCTTCTTGTTCTTTTTTTCCCCTTATAATAATAATAATAACAACAATAATAAAATAGGGTGCATGGGGATTGGGACCAAAATTTCCATTCATGACGCCATCCCTTTAAAAAAAAAGGGGAAAAAATTGAAATGGAACTTTACAAGTAAACAAATGAAACATTTCTATGTCCAAAGTAATCCAAATTAAATGGATGGGGTCATAAATTGGTATAATTCTAACAAGTTTCACGGTAGGGGTGGAATCGGTTCAGTTTGGAGGTCAAATCGAATCAAACCGATATTATTTATATATAGAACCGAATCGAACCGAATTGGTTCCATTCGGTTTGTTTCAGTTTTGTGAATCGGTTTCAAAGGCTGTTGAGGGAGAAGGAGAACTGGTGAGTGAAGATTGAGGGGAGACGAAGAGATGGAATGATTCCATTGGAATCGGTTGAAGACAAAGAGATGGAATCGGAGATAAAGAGAATGAAGAGATGGAATCGGCTGAGGATTGAGGGAAGACAAAACCTCGATTTCGAACTCGAAGACGAAGAGTGTGACTCGAACTTGAAGACGAAGACTACAAATGATTTGGAACTCGAAGACTTGGACTCAAACTCGAAGACTCGGACTCGAACTCGAACTGAAGCTGAAATAAAGAGTGAAGAGTCGAAGACGAAGAGCGACTGCGGGCTGCGGGCTGATGGACTCAAACTGAAGAGTGAAGAGGGGTTGTGGGTTGTGACGGCCACAAACCTTAAAGAAGAAAGAAACGAAAGTGGAATAGCTGGAAGAAAGAAACAAGACGGAGACGAAGGTTCGGGCGAAGAAAAGGAAACACTCGTTTTTTAACTTTTTATTAATATTTTATATATTTATATTTAAACAGTTCAGCTCGATTTAGAAATCGGTTTTCAAACTTAGAACTGAACCGAACCGTTTAAATTCGGTTTTAACATTTCAACGAACCACATTGAATCGATTTTTTCGATTTCGCTTATAAATCGGTTCGGTTTTGCAAATTGGTTTGGTTTAAGTGGTTTTGCTATCCACCCCTAAGTTTCAATTCCATAATGAATCTCGCCTACAAATCATGAGATTTATGAGTTTGATTGAATTTTTTTACTGCTCTTCATTTGAAACTTTCACAAAATTGTGAAAAGATTAGGCCATTTAGTTTGTGATATGAAAAACTTGTTATAGACCATTAAAAATATAGGAGAATGGAAGACAAGTTCGTATTCATACCATATATGTTTGGTCGTAATTTAAAATTTTAAAACTTGAATTCAAAGAAAATTATATTTGGTTGTGAATGAAAAAAAGACGAAAACATTATGAGTTTGGTAAATTTTATTTTAAAAAAAGCTAGTTTAATGTTATTATATCTTATTAACATTGTTGATATATATAAGTTTATTATAATCTAAGAAAAATTTAGGTGTAGTGATTTGTATCTATCTTTTATGCAGCTTATCCAACATCCAATGAGATTGTGTCATGTGTCACACTTTTTTTAATATTAAAAAAAATAGTGAGTAAAAGAAAGGGTATGGGATTACACTTAATCATTCCTCATAGTCTAATGAAAATAAACGGTTTAAAATTCTTTTATTTTGATATAAATCCTTTCCCACACAAGAGAGAAAAAGAAATTGTTTTTCAAAAGAAAAACAATTTTTATTTCCTTGAGAGAGAAATAAAGATATGCAAGCTTTTAGAATTAATGATGATGTAATAACTTCTATGCATAGTTCTTTGTAAAATAAATATAAATAAATAAATAAAAAGATGATGGAATCCTCCATAACACCCAGAGAAACTTAGATAGAAAATCTCTTCGTTAATCTTTCAAGCTTTCAACAATAATGGATCCTTTTTTTTTTTTTTTTGAGAAAATAATTAATTATATTTATATTTTAATAATTTTGGTTTGTTGATTTCTTTTATCTGGTTTTTTTAGTTATAAAGAAATTATTCACAACAATTGATGAGAGATTGACCTCATCCATAGACATGTCTTCGAGGCTCATGAATTTTGAAGAAAAAGAAAAATATTTGTTATTTGATGGGAAATGCATCCTTTCTTTTCATAATTTTTTAAGACAAAGAAAACAACATTTTTTTAAAAAAGGTTATTTTATTAGCGGTTTTGTAAAATTGTTTTGAAAATAAGTATGTCAAATACGTTTTCATGATTTTTTCTAATATATATTTTTTTTTATTTTGAAAAGCATAAAATGAAATTATATTACGAATCAAACGAATTCTAGTTAGTTATTGAACATCTACAAGCTTAAAGGTAAATAAATGAGTGTATGTATGGATGAGACATGATTATATTTTCATGTATATATATAGACACGTACGAGGTGTGACGATTTTATGTCGTTTTAATAAAGTGTTACATTGAATGGACTATCCTTAAATATTTACTCTTTTTTTGTTGTACACTTCGAATTTATGATTTGATATGTAATTTTTTTTCAAAAATGTATGTAATTGTACTATGAAAATTTGATTATGATTTGATATAAGTAATATGTGTATCCGACGTACTAATCAACCCAATATTTAAATATTTTGAATTTAAAAAAATGAATATTTTCGACGATCCAAATATCTTTTTTGAGCACTACAATAACCAAAAAAGGAAAAGTACAAGAAGATATATATTGCAAGAAAAAAAAAATCTAGAATATTGTTTTTCTTTGACATATCCTTTATTTTTCTTTTTTTTTAAGGGAAAAAAAAAGCAAAATTAATATTGCTCAGAGAGAATGCTTATCCACAATTATTTTTCATCTAAAAAAAAAAAAAAAAAAACTCCGACCACATTTTTTTTGGCAAATGATTTAATGACGTGTCCACTGTCCACCAATAATCCTTCTGTGAGGAAAATAAAATAAAATATGCACCACATGGTTTCAAATTGGAATCCTAAAATGAAAACACACTTGTTTTTCAAAACTTTGATTAATTTACTTTTCCAAACCATAATTTATTGCCTTTTTTTAGCTGTATAATTTATTGTGAATAGTAGCACTATTTTTTCCAAATTTTTATTATTAATTATTTAATCATGACATGTTTATTTGATGATATCGTTGATGAAATAAAATGGATGAATCGTAAATTTATATTACCGAAGAAAATAGTCTAAGTGCCTACAAGACAAAAGAAATCGAGCACCAGTGGTGTCAAGCTCCTCGTGGGTCCTTTAAGCTCATTTTAGGTTATACCTATTGGTTCTCTAAGCTCACTTTTGGTTTTTTACATGGGTTATCTAAGCTCACTTTAAGCTCTAGGCTCTCCTCATGAGTTTGGACTCTACTAGGCTCTCCCTATGAGTCCTCTGAACTCTACATGGGTCCTTTGAGTTCTCCTAGCTAGGCTCTTCCCATGAGTCCTCTAAACTATCATAGCTCTCCCTATGAGTCATATGAGCTCTTTTAGTCTTCTTTGTGTTCCACTGGGCTCTCTCATAGGCTCTCTCCATTGGTTCTCTGAGCTCTCTTATGCTCTTTTCATGGGTCATCTAAGCTCTTCTAGGCTCTCCCCAAGGCCCCATAAGTTATCCATGTTGCTCCTCTGAGTTCTATTGGCCTCTCTTCATTGCTTCCCTGAGTTATCCTAGGCTTACCCATGGATGCTCTCCTAGCTCTCTCCATGAGTTCTCTTAAGCTCTCCTAGAAGCTCCACTAGGCTCTTTCATAAGCTCCTCATGGGTTCTTTGAGCTCCCATAGGCTCTCCATGAGTCCGTAGGCCTTCTGTCTCTCTCTAGATTGTAGGACTCGGCCAATGTCAATAAATCTACCAACAACAGATTCTATGTATTTATGGTCACTAGATATTAAAAGAATGTGCATGGTTAAAGAAAATCAACAATTGTAATCGGTTCATTTATAAAACAACACAATATGTCGAGTTGATAAATTACGATAAGTAAGACAAATTTCAATTATGTAGCTTTCTTCGGTGATCATTTGGGCTTTTAAAATTAAACTTATAAACCCACATTCTACTTCGTTCTTTATCTCGTTGTCTACTTTTTATTGATGTTTTCAAAAATCAAACATAGATTTGAAAACTCATAAATAAATAAATAGATAAATAAAACTTTAAAATATGTTTTTGTGCTTTTGAAATGTTGCTAAGAATTCAACTCTCCTGCTCTACAAAGATTAAAACCATTATAAGATATTGAGAATAAATATGCTTACTTTTCAAAAATTAAAGACCAAATTGGTACGAAACGTGGCTAGATTATTTGGTTTTTAGTTAAACTATTACATGGGTGATAAATCAAATAATCTCATCTCATCTGCTATGCTACAATTTATCCTTACTACTCACATTATTATTTTTTTTTTCACATTAAAATGATGTATTTGGATGTCATGCCATCTAATATTTTTTTCAATAAATTTTTACGTTTTGTCAAAACAAAGACTTGATTGAGAATAACATTAATATATAAACGAAATATTAATTTCTTATTAAGTGATTAAGTAATTATTAATTCATCTGGACTGAATTTATTGATTAAACACATCTATAAATATATTTTATCAAATAAAAACAGAAACAGGTTGAAGAGCAGTGAGAGATTTAATCGCTTAATAAAGCAAGCAAAATATATTAATAAAAAAAATCAACGTGGAATAGCATTTTTGTGCAGTATGTCGGAATTACCCTTGGGCAATAATTCTATTAATACTTTTGGATTCACTTTATTACAGCCACGAACAAAAGTTGGCCACTAATTATCTTATAATTTCAAGTGGTTTATTTTAATGAGTTGATTGAAGTCCATTAATTAATCGACAACTACTTAAACAATTCGTGTTTATGTACGTTAATGATTGGTGATTGGGATGCTACGACTTTTTTTCCTTTTTTTTTTTTAATTATTTAAGTATATTGTCGATGTCTTCCTTTTTTTTAATATCTGTGAGTGTCCAACTAACTTACACACACCTCAATTTACTAATCTCACGAATCAACATGTCTTGATTCGACAATATTTGGATGCCAAAAAAATTCATAAAATATTAAATTCTAAATAGGAAGTTATCATAAAATATGGACCACTAGGCCGATCCCATATGTATTGTTGATGTCACTAATATCCTTTAGCCTTAGATAAATTAATAATACCATTTTTCTATTGATTAACTTTTTACCTCGAAAAAATTATTGCCTTATTTATATGACAATGCGAATATCATTTTTACAGACAATATTATTCTTTCCATCTTACTACTAGAGAATAATTAAAATAACTAAATCTACTATAACTCGTTAGTTCGAACGTTTAAGATTAATAGAAGTATACAATGAATATTCACGTGAAAAAAAATGTGGTCAAATTATTATATAATCTTTTCACTTTTTAATAACATAATTATAGTTCTGGATGATATACCACTTGATCTGTATATATAATAACAATCAATCACTCATAACTATATAACGTGTTATTGTCAAATGATATATACATTATGCTCGCATGAAGTTTTATAAATCATGTAAGCTACACATGTAATATACATAAATGTGAGATTTAAAATCTTATTTGTACCTATAAATTTAATTTAAATAGAAATATTAAGTAGAATACAAAATTTAATAAGAAAACTTCAATATACTTATTATATATATATAACAACTTGGCATATCACATATTTACAGGCTAAAATATAGTAGAAATGTTCCAACTAGATGCTTGAGGTGAACAATATAATAGCGTGAATAACCAGAAAACTAATATAATAAAGAATTAACTATCATTCTACATATCAACCAAATTCATATTTCAATAATAGTCGTCAAATCACATCACTACTTATCTTTTAAATGGTAGTATTTAATTTAAATAATTATTTTTAGTTTGATATGTAAGAAAATCGAGTTAATTAATAATTAATAAAATATGTTTAATATAGTAGATGACAAAAATCTTAGATTTATCCACAATTGGTGAAGAAAAAGGAGACCCTTTTATAGTAACAATTGTTTATGCATAGATTAGTGAATTCTACCTTGTTGGCTATTTGGATTAAATCTTTAAAAAAGTGGTTTCCACTCTTCAAATACATTGATTGATTACAAAAAAAATAAAGAAGAAAGAAAAAAAAAAGACTAAAATAAAATAAAATAAACTCCACACAACCAATGTCTTATTGGGTCATTGCTAGAGAAGCACTAACCCAACCAGCTGATATCCTCTTATATGTTGATGGTCAATGAATCAAAACTCCACTCCCAAAAAAACAATAATATTATTATTCTACTATAAAAAATATAAAGAACAATAAACACCCAAAATATTTTATTTAAAAACAATGATATTAGAAAAATATGCATAGATTTGTCTTCATATATCCTAATAATAGCTATGTATCTGATCTTCCTCACCTTTCCACTCCTATTCCCTAACCAAAAAATAAAAACAACAAATAGAATAATAATGATGATGATAAATTTGATTCACGCGAGAATCTCATACATGTCTGTCATTGCTGCAAGCCCTTTGTGGGTTTTATGTTTCCCGCTTCTCAGGTCTAATCTTGTCCTCCGAGTCAATCTACGTGAGAGTCATTCAAACAAATGCAATGTTGAGCTAACCAATACAGGAAATCCATAATTCAGCTAAACATAGAGAGCATAGTCAAAGTTTACTTACTTCTACTCCTTGGGGTTGTTAAATGAGACTATTTACAATGTTGCCCTTCCTTTAGCACTCGTCTATGGTTACGTGTAACATTGATGATGTCAGCGAGATTACGACTCTCGAGGTTGTAGAGCACTACATCAAAGTTAATTCAGATTATTTTTCAACTAAGATATTTCCTTCGACTTGACTGATCAACTCGAAATCCAAAGGTCTGACTTTTCCCTTTTGAGACGTACATATTCCCATTTTTATCTCCCAATTTTTCTTGAACTGAAGCTCATTCGTAGGCTTTGAACTTTATCTGAAACAACCCTCATCATATTTCATATCGGTACATAGTTGGCTTTGCCATTTGCATTATGTGATTTCCATGTGGATAATACAAACAAACCTGTTTTAAAAATAAATAAATAAATAAAAGCCAAAAATTTTACATTAGTGCTTTAGCTTTTTTCTCTTTCTATGCTTTAATGAGCTATAAGAAGCCCATGAGCTCTTATCTTTTTTTTCACCAGCTTGAAACCATTCAATCTTCTTCTCTTTACAAACATCTAGAGAGAGAAATCTAGATTGAAGGAGAAGAAACAATGGGAGCTGAAACAGGGCTTGCAATGTTTTGTGGAATACTTCAAAAAATAAAACCCTACTTGGCTATGATTTCCTTGCAATTTGGGTATGCAGGGATGTATATTGTCACAATGCTTTGTCTTAAGAAGGGCATGAACCATTACGTTCTCGCCGTGTATCGACACGTCGTTGCCACCATTGTTATCTCTCCCTTCGCTATCGTCCTTGAAAGGTCTCCTTCGATCCTTAAAATTTCACGTTCTATTTAAATCTCTTTATGATAAAAAAAAAAAATGATATTCATCAATTCTATATTGTTAGAATATAGAAGTAACTAACTTAGTCCTCTCATCGTTATTTTATATTAATGCGATTTTTTCTTGCTCTCTATATTTTTCAGAAAAATAAGGCCGAAGATGACATTACCGATTTTTGCACGAATATTGCTTCTCGGCTTTCTCGAGTAATTATTACTTCCCAAAAATTCAATTTTGTTTTTAATGTTGTATTTTCGCTTTCGGATTAATTAAGGTGTTTTTTTTTTTTTATTTCTAAATTATGATTGTGGATTAAAACAGGCCTGTGTTGGATCAAAATCTATACTATGTGGGTTTAAAACTTACCTCAGCAACATTTACCTCTGTCACCATCAATATTCTCCCTGCAGTAACCTTCATAATGGCTCTCATTTTCAGGTATTTTTATGTTTTTTTAAAAAATATATATATATTACTGTTCATTTCCCACTATATTCCAAAATTATGGGCTATTCTAATTTAGTTTTTTCCAAAAAGATTTTTAATTTCTTGTCTATTTTCCGCATCCCATCCTTGGATAATTACTGTGCCTTTCAAAGCTCAACAACTGTCGGTCATCTTAATTAATTGATTGATCGATTATTATAATTAATACTTTAGTAGGTTATTAACTCAATCACTTTAAGATCAGATAATTAATTAAAATTGCCACCTAATTTACTTTTAAAAATGCTACCTAATTCGTTTAATTTTATTTAATTTAACCATTACCTCCTAATTTATCAATTTCCTTCATTTAGACATTAAATATAATTCTTATTTTTTAAAAAACTTCGAATCACGTTTTTTTACTCTAAAAAATAAATGTGGACTGAAATATATAATTGATTTACCAAAATTTTACATATTTTGATCATTAGATTCCTAATTTACTTAATATGTTTCAAAGTGGTATATACAAATCAAAATTAGAAAAATCTAAATTAGTAAGCTTTTCGATAACAATTTCATATTTAACTTTTGTATTTGAAAATTATACTTATTTTTTCACAATTTATTTATTATAATATCTTCGCACCTTTGAAAGAAACAGTTGGTTTATTAACAAAACTAGGAAAAAAAAATGAAAACTACATTTCTAAAATTTTCAAAAATTTAGATCCCGTTTGTTAACTATTTCGTTTTTTGTTTTGATTTTTAAAAATTAAGTCTATTTTCTCCAAATTTCTTACAATGATTTGCGTGTTTATCAAGTACAATCTTTGAATTATTAGCTAAATTCTAAAAACAAAAACAAGTTTTTAAAAGTAATTTTCAGATTTTGGCTTATAACTAATGAGAAATTTGGAAGTAGAAATAATACCTATAAGCTTAATTTTCAAAAACAAAAATAAAACACCAAATGATTAACAGATGGGATCATAGTTATTGGAAGAGTAGTAAATATATATATATATATATATATATATATATATATTTTTAAAAAAACTCATGAATGGGGTAATAATAAGCTTGATTTTTAAAAACTATCTAAATTTCTCATTTAACAAAATTTTTGGTCAATCAATCTAAAAAAAAAATTAAATCAATTTCAACCACTTCAAATATTTCCTAACTTAAATGTAAAATCATGTTCAACCCTTGAAGTTACAACATTTAAAATAATTTCTTGAATTTTATCGATTTTAAAACGTAAAATGGATCAACCAGGCTAGAAAGTGTGAACTTGAAGAAGATTCGCAGCATTGCGAAGGTGGCAGGAACATTGGTGACGATCGGCGGAGCAATGGTGATGACTCTATACAAAGGACCAATCGTCGAAATCTTCCACGGCCATGGAAGCCACGCCGCCCACAGCAGCAGCAGCAGCGAGTCCGCCGACCAGCACTGGGTCCTCGGTACCCTCATGCTTCTCGGCAGTATCGTCGGCTGGTCTGGCTTCTTCATCTTGCAAGTAATTATTCTCTTTTTCTCTCCAAAAAAAGAATCGAGATTTTGTAATTTTCCTTGATTAAAATTTAATTTGTAAATAAAAAGTTCTGACTCCGCCACTGATTGTAGTCGTTCACGCTGAGGAAATACCCGGCGGAGCTGTCGCTGACCGCCCTGATATGCGTGGCCGGCACGGTGGAGGGCTCCATTGTGACCCTTATTATGGAGCGTGACTTTAGCGTGTGGGTCATCGGCTGGGACTCTCGTCTACTTGCCGCTGTTTATACGGTAAGGAAACAAAAGAAAAAGAAAAAGAAAAAAACTCGAATTTCTTTTTGGAAAAAATATATATATTATTTTTATTTGTGTTTGTTTGTTAATTTTGTTTAAATAATTAATTCAAATATTTATTATTTTAGGGTGTGATATGCTCTGGACTTGCATATTACATACAAGGCGTGGTAATTCGGGAACGTGGTCCAGTTTTTGTTACCTCTTTTACCCCTCTCTGCATGATTATTACCGCCTTCCTTGGCTCCGTTGTTTTGGCTGAGCAAATTCACCTTGGAAGGTAATTAATTACTTTTTCTTCCTTTTCCAATCTCTTTTTACCGTTGATTGTTCACCATACTTCATTATTTCTTTACGAACGTATTAATTAATCTTGTAGTTAAAACTTTAGTCACTGTTCTGACTAAACGGGTGGGTTTGTCATTTTTTCAAAGTCTAATTGGATTTTTGTTATCAAATTAAAGATTTTTGGGAAAATATGAAAATTATTTAAAGGAATTGTTAGAAATTTACGTGCACTATATTAGAAAATAAAAGATTATAAATTAAATGGTTATAGACTGGTAGGATATGTTAGACAAAATTAGACTTGTATATAATTGATACTTTTTTAAATTTGGTTTTTCAACTTTTCACTTTAATCGTTCTATTTTCAAAATAATTTTATTTATCTTAATTTTTATATTTTTAAAATTTTCATTTTGGTTCTTATAATTTTTAAAAATGATAATTTTCATCTCTTCATTTTTATCTTTATTTCAATTTTAAATTATCAAAATCGTTACTTTTTAATTATGAGAAATTAAAATGAACCAAAGTTATAAGTATAATAACTAAAATAAACATTTTAAAAGTATAGGAGCCAAAATAACTTAAATTCAAAATTATAAAGGCGTCCATCCATCTACTGTACAGTTCAAACGCACTAAATAAAATTCTTTAATGTGTAGAAAGAAAATTCTATTATGTATAAAAAGATGTATTAGATTGAGTACAGCCTAATAATTGCCTTAATTTTTTTTTTTTAAAAAAAAACAATGAAAATTTCCAAATGTTTCAAAATTCAAAATCTTCCTTTTGTGTTGCAGCATAATCGGAGCCATTTTCATAGTGATGGGGCTATACTTAGTGGTGTGGGGCAAAGCCAAGGACCATCTAAACAAATTGACCAGTCAAAAAGGCAGCGCCGACACCGAATTACCGATCACCGCCGAGCCGGAAACCACCGCCGCCGAGCGTTGTTCTTCCAAGGCTCCACCGGCGTGATGGTTGTGAGAGCTGTCGAATCATGAAGAAATGAAAGAGGCGGCCCATTTTCATTTTGTCAACTTTTCCAATTTAATTTTCGTTTAACTTTAATTTTCTCATCACCATCTTTTTCTGCAGAAATATATATTTAAATGTTGGTGTGTTTTTTCTTTTTTTGGGAGGTGGGTTTAAATATATAAATGGTACGAGTTTTGGCTCGTATAATTTCACTCTTTGTAATATGTAGAAAAAAAAATGGGGCTTCAAGTTCATATTATATGATGATGTTTATAAAGATCATGTAATTCTACGTATATTTTGCTGTGTCTTTCCTAAACCAATACGGTGGTTTAATTTTATCATATACTTCTAATTTTGATGTACTTCTCCTCTCTCATATCTCTCTTTCCATACTTCTTTTTATTCCTCTTGTTTTCAATTAATTTTCACCCATTGGTTTTATGTAAATATATAGAGATCGAATAAACACAAGAGAATGATCAAAGATAAGGTACCTTACCTTATCGATTGTAATTCGAGAGTTTAGTTTTAATATGATCTTTACGGCTCAGCCAAACTTCGAATCAAATTGTTTGTATGTTGAATAAATCATAGTTTATTTGAATGGAGAGTGTTGGCGCTTGGATCTCATTCGCATTTGTTGTTGTGAGTCCCACTTTGGCTTGATCTTCGGCTCACTTCTTCTAGGTTTGGTCTCGCTTAGAAGCTAACCTGCATAAGAAAGCTCCACGTTGGTATGTTGTCGAGCATACCACACTATGATGCCTTAGTATAAGAAGTGTATCGTTTGGCTAAACACACAAGAAGTAAGGTTAGTTAGGGCAATCCTTTGGAGTTACTTACTCTTCTCTCATGGGAGTCGTCGAACGAGAATATTTAGGGCCCATTTGATAACGTTTCTGTTTCCCATTTCCTGTTTCCTATTTTCTGTTTCCCGTTTCTTGTTCCACATTTCTCGTTTTTTATTTTTTTAAGAACTAAAAACATAGATATGTTTGGTAACTATTTTTATGTCTTGTTTCCTAAAAAAAAAAAAAAAAGAAACAAAAACAAAAACTTTTTTGATAACTATTTCTTGTTTCTCATTTCTCATTTCTCATTTTTCCCCCTTGCCTTTTCTTTTTTTTCTTTTTTTTTTTGTTGCTGGTCACCACCTCTGACCATTGCCGGTCAACTCCAACCACCACCACAAACTCCTCTGGCGATATTTTTCCTAACATTTTATCTTATTTGATAGTTTAAATATAATTTAATTATGTAAAACAAAAAATATATAGCATGTATTCCATTATAAAATATTTACACTATCAAATACATACAAGTCTTGATGCAAAGTTAATAATTATCATATAATTGTTTCTATCATTTACATGTTGCTAAAATTCAATCTGAAATATTATTTCTCATTCAATTCATTTGTCTTGAATGATGTTGACTCAAATGTGACTCAGTTATATAAATATATTAATGTCTTGGTTGTAAAATATCAAAGTGAATCTAATTGAATATTTTAGTAAATAAAATTTATATATTACAAAATTCTAACCAGTTTCAAATATACTAAAAGTAATAAATTTTAAGTTAAGATAATATATTAAATATGCATATTGCAAAATTCAAAATGTAAAATAAAAAAAATATTTAAATATACATATTGAAAGTTTGCGATTTGAACATCAAAATAATATTTAAATTTCAATGTTGGAAAATTTAAAATTCAAAATTTAATTAAACATATAAATATAAAAAAAAATTAATAAAGGGAAAAAATGAAAGAAAGAAATGTAAAAGAGATATAGCCAAATCAATATAGAAAAGAATGAAATATATATATATATACATAATAAACAAAATCATATTCCCGAATGGAAACAAAATAGGAAGAAACTACTTTTGGTAGTTCCTCAAATTTGACCCCCCCCCCCCACCCCCAAACTTTTCTTAAATTTTTAAAACAAGAAACTATAATACTTATCAAACATGTCAGTTTATTAAAAAATGAGAAAAATGAACGAAATGAGAACGTTATCAAACGGACCCTTATAGGCTCTTCTTCTGACACTTGTCTTTGGTTACATGTAACGTTGGCGATGTTGAGGTGGTTTTTGGTGCTCGAGGTTGCAGGGTACCAGACTGAGCACAACTCAATTATTTTCCGATTGATATATTTATCGATCTGATTAGTCAACCCAAACCTCGAGGCACTAACTTTTTCTCTTTTGATACTGGTGTTCCTTTTTGCCTCCTCTCGATACCCTATGAATCCAAGCGTATCTATGAGCTTTGTACAATTCTCAACAAAATAAAAGGTTAGTAAAGAGATAAAAGAAGAAGATAAGTGAGATTTTCATGGGTATATATGAAAACAGTTTGAAGTAAATTTATGAATTATTTTAACAAAGTTAATCGATCTCTTGTGTATCATGCATGTGAAGATCGAGGCAAAAAGCTTGTAGGGGCTCACCACTCTATCTTTTATCTATTCATTCCGTGTGGATTGGTCATAAATCAAATTTTTTCATATCCAACTGGAATCACCCTCACATGAGTGTATTTCAATTATTGATATGTTTGTGTCGTTTTACAACGAGAGAGATGTACCTATTTATTGGTCAAATCATAACTATAACATAAACCCTAAAGTAAAACTTTTAGAACTTAATTTAAAGTAAATCCATATATACATGTCTATGGCCATATATACCTAAACTAAAGCTCTTAAAACTATAAATTATAATAATAAATCCAAATCCAAAGTGACCAACCAAATAGAGTATTATTCTTCTAATTTGTCCAACTAAAATTTGAAAGTTACAAATTTATATGCATTTAAACATTAGTGTAAAATATTTCATTTTTTTGGAGTGATTGAGCTTGTATTGTAAAGTAATATAGATAGAACCATAGACAATAAATTTTAATGTCCAAACTAAAATAGGTTCCAAAGATTCTCACTTGCAAGTAGAAGTATCAACTATCAAGTGTACGAACGAATTTAAAAAGGGGAAGGAATCCTCTAAATAGTAAATAAATAAATAATAAAAGGGAAGGAATCATTTCCAAGTTCAACGGTGGAAATGATGAGATTCAGAAATAAAAGAGATTGAACGTGGAAACGATGGAACATTCACTTTGGCTTTAATAAAAAGTAACTTCACAAGATGGGATTAAAGTAACTTGCATTTCTTTTCCAACGACATGATGCGAAAAGACTAATTTATTTGGCTTTTCACCTTTTTTTTCTTCTTCAGATTATATTTTTTAAAAAAACTTATGAACTTTTTAGGTAGGGTATCCCATATCCGTTTATGTTTGGACACGATCTAAATCATATAGAGAAAATATCATGATTTAACGATAGAGATGTATTGAACTAGCACTTGTAACTTTCACACCGTTGCATGATCGTAAATAGTATGACCTAGACCCTATATATGACGCATCATGATTTGATAGTTTAATTTTGAACGAAAATCAGGTATTTTGCCCCATTATAACTATCTTGCTTGAAGTGAGTACACAACGAAGTGATGTATTATTTAATACATAGAGTGTGATTTGGATCGTAGTCATCATAGATATGAAACATGATAATCCAATAATAAATATATGTTTGATAAATTTCCTTTCCCCTTTAAACTTTTGTATATGTCTATTTTGTCTTTTGTAATTTCAGAACAACTATTCTCACAACGTAAAAAGTTATTTCATTAATGGTAAAAAATTACTTTCAATCTCTAAACTTCCATAGAAGAAACTACTTAGTCCCTTGACTTTTATTTGTAATGGTGTAGTACATGTACTTGTAGAGTTGTAACAATTTAATCTTTGAACTTTAGCGGCTAATATTTTAGTCACTACTTTCAAAATTGTAACTATCTAGTCTCTAACGTAAAAAAATATTATCAAACTTAATTGTCAATCTTCATAATATAACGACTTAGTCTTTAACAAAAAATAAGTATGATACCAAATACAATTACCTAAAATTTTCATGTGATTAGATTATATATATACATATATAATCATCTTTATGTCATCTTATTTCACGAAATAAAAAATAATAATATAAATAGGGTCTATGCTAACTTTTTTTTTTTTTTTTTTAAAAAAAAGGTATATTAGGTATGTGAAGATTTAAAACATAGACCTTTTGATCACTTATAAATGTTATATATCAATTGAGTTCTGCTCGATTTGATAATTCTATACTACTTAATCTTTATAATAAACCAATATTATTTCAAGTTTTATCCTTAAATCGACTATTAAATTGAATAAATATGTGCAATACACAGTATCACCCTAGTATTAATTTAAAGAAGTTCAAGGGAGACTCTTTTGATAATTTCTTTTGTCAAATTCTAATAATATAATATGATGAAATTTTGCTTTGATTTTCCATTTAAATTTGTAATTGACTCTTGCTTGATGAGCTTTAATGTGTTCCCAAGAGTCTGTAATTTATTTGACGTCATTAGAGTTGGATTTAAGTTGTAAATCGAAGAAACAAGGGAAGAGGCCGAGTTGCAGTTCCAGAAAATCAGCCTCTGTTCTTATCGTCATTAAGCTTCACGTTTAGCTTCATGCATTAGACGATGTGAAGAAAAGCTAAACGGTCGTGTAGCTTTACTAAATGATCAGGCAAAGTGCAAAACAATGGTCGTCATTGCTAAATGATGAGACTTAGCGGGATGTTGAACATGAGCGAGAGCTACCGATTCGACCGATTCTCTTGTGGTCTGGTCCGGTTCAGCTTCGAATGGTTCTTGGTTGCTCTGGTTCAGACTTGGTTGGTCCGGTTCAGACAATTCGGATCCGATTCAAGCTACTTAAGTTCGTTTTGAAATGGTTCGAGCGGTCTGGGAGCGATTCAGAAGCTGTTTTGT